>NW_023624154.1:0-3952 GCF_014905685.2 Nematolebias whitei | reverse complement strand
ACCATCAGCCTAACAATGGATCATTAGCACACTGATGGCTGTTTACTGTTCACAGAGGGCTGAGTGATACTAGCAATCACAGCATTGTAAGAGGGGGACAGTTGAACCCGGAGGCCTCCACCCCTGTTTAATGATGGACGGTTTCTTTTCACAAAGATGGCCTCCTTTACTCCTCTCTCAAACCATCGTTCCTCTCTGTCCAAATTTGACAAATTTTATATATATATAAACATCAGAGTCTGATCCATATCTCATAGTTTGATCCAGAACTCAGAATCTCATCCAGATCTCATAGTTTGATCCAGAACGTTGAAACTAATCCAGAACTTTGAGTCTGATCCAGAACGTTGAAACTAATTCAGAACTCTGAGTCTGATCCAGAACAGTCTGATCCATAACTTACAATCTGATCCAGAACTCAAGAGTCTGATCCATAAGTCAGAATCTGATCCAGAACTCAAGAACCTGATCCAGAACTCAGAATCTCATCCAGAACTCATAATCTCATCCAGATCTCATAGTTTGATCCAGAACTTAGTCTGATCCAGAACTCATAGTCTGATCCAGAACTCTGAGTCTGATCCAAAATTCTGAGTCTGATCCAGAACTCAGAATATGATCCAGAACTCATAACCTGATCAGTGTTTCCCCTAGTTAGCTTGTCATGGCGGGGTGCTCATCTCATCCATGGTTTTTGCTGTTTGGGGGACAGAGACATGTCTGAGGACAACTTGTACTAACAGTTATTTAGCGGGGGCGGGGGGCATTCAACATGAGGGAAGAGGCAATGTGAGTGCTGCCTTGGGCTTTTTAGCTAGAGAGGCTGTATTTTGTGCAGCTACCTTAGTGATATGTCAGTGCCGGGTGAGGGTAGGAGGGGCAAGTTCAGTTTGGTAGGTGGGGTGCTCAGTTTTGTTGGTAGGGTGGGGCACCCCGCCTGTATACTGGTAGGGGAAACACTGCTGATCCAGAACTCAGAGTCTGACCCAGAACTCAGAATCTGATCCAGAACTCAGAGTCTGACCCAGAACTCAGAATATGCCCCAGAACTCAGAGTGTCATCTATAATTCAGAGTCTGATCCAGAGCTCAGAGTCTGCTCCAGAACTTTAAAGTCTGATCAAGAACTCAGTATCTGATCCAGAATTCAGAGTCTGATTCAGAATTTATAATCTGATCCAGAACTCACAGTCTGGACCTGAACTCAGACTTTGTTCCAGAACTCAGAAAATGATCCAGAACTCAGAATCTGATCCAGAACTCAGACTCTGTTCCAGAACTCAGAAAATGCTCCAGAACTCAGAATCTGATCCAGAACTCAGAGTCTGATCCAGAACTCAGAATATGCCCCAGAACTCAGAGTGTCATCTATAATTCAGAGTCTGATCAAGAACTCAGAATCTGATCCAGAATTCAGAGTCTGATTCAGAATTTATAATCTGATCCAGAACTCAGTCTGGACCAGAACTCAGATTCTGATCCAGAACTCAGTGTCTCATCCAGAACTTAAAGTCTGATCCAGAACATTCTGAACCAAAACACAGTCTGATCCATAACTCATAATCTGATCCAGAACTCACAATCTGATCCAGAACCAGACTCTGATCCAGTACTCAAAGTCTGATCCAGATCTCAGAAAATGATCCAGAACTCAGAATCTGATCCAGAACTCATTACCTGATCCAGAAATCAGTCTGACCCAGAATTTATCATCTGATCCAGAACTCAGTCTGGACCAGAACTCAGATTCTGATCCAGAACTCAGTCTGATCCAGAACTCAGAAATTAATCCAGAACTCAGAATCTGACGCAGAACTCAGAAACTGATACAGAATTCAGAGTCTCACGTGGAACTCAGAGTATCATCCAGAACTCAGAATCTCATCCAAAACTCAGAATCTGATCTAGAACTCACAATCTGATCCAGAACTTAGAGTCTGATCCATAATTCAGATTCTGATCCAGAACTCAGAACCTGATCCAGAACTCAGAATCTCATTGTTTGATCCAGAACTTAGAACCTGATCCAGAACTCAGAATCTGATCCAGAACTCAGAATCTGATCCAGATCTCAGTCTGATCCAGAACTCAGAATATGATCCAGAACTCAGTGTCATCTATAATTCAGAGTCTGATCCAGTATGCAAAGTCTGATCCAGAACTCAAAGCCTTATCCAAAACAGGCTGATCCTGAACTTAAAATTTGATCCAGAATTCAGATTCTGATCCAGAGCTCAGAGTCTGACCCATAGCTCAGAGTCTGATGCAGAACTCTGCAACTGATTCAGAACCCAGAGTCTGATCCAGAACTAATAATCTGACCCAGAACTCAGAGTCTGATGCAGATCTCAGAAACTGATCCAGAACTCAGAGTCTGACCTAGAATCATGGAGTTCCTCAAGGCTCGGTGCTTGGACAAGTACTCTTTACCTTTTATATTCAATTCAATTAAAATTCAATTCAAAAATACTTTATTAATCCCAGAGGGAAATTATTTGTTGCTGTAACTCGTTATCCTCATTTCAGTAAGAGATGTTATAGATACTGATGGCTGTAGTCAGGAAGGATCTCTTGTAAAGGTCCATCCCACAGTGGATCCTAAGAAACTGGCTGCAGATGCCGTCTGATCCGTCCACCCAGACTCGGCTGGCCTCTCGGTTCCGCCGGGCTGTAGGACCACCCGAATGCCAGGCAGAACTCCTCCCAGAGCGATGACCACTCCTTCAAGCAGTCTGCTGAGCTCCTTGTCGCTGCAGACAGCCAACTGTAGGTGATGAGGGACGATCCTGTCCTTCTGCTGTCATGAGCCATGTTTCCTGCTAGTTCCAGGATCTCAGTGGTCAGGCACTCGAGCACAACTGGCAGGTAGATGAGAATGCGTCCACAGAACATCCTTTCAACTCATTTGAGATTTGGGGCTGTAGTTGAGATATTATTTGAGCTTTTGAGATGTTAATCAGCTGCTGTTGGTTGTAGAAAACTGCCTTGTTGCCATGGTTACGCATCATAACAAATGTCCAAAACTAAAAAAAGGTTCAGTAAAAATCCTTCCAGCTGCACAGCATCTGATACCAGAGGAAACAATCATCCAAAAAATGTGATTTACATCCAGAAAAAGAGGAATTAATGTTTCCAAATGCAAAATCTCAGAATGAAAGTAACAGAGCTGCTCCAACATGCAGCCACCTTGAGCGGCGCAATTCTAGAACAAATGCTATGCTTCCATTCGGTAAAGTTATTAATAAGCACACACTTGAATGAGGATTGTCTGACTCTGCATCTCAAAGCTTCATTATGTTGTAAAAAAAATACTTATTGGATTCCTTTAGAATGTTGTACTTGATGTAAGATAGTTTAATATACACAAATAAATAAATAAATAAATATAAAAATAGGAAGTTGGGAGAAAAAGAAAGTGAATGAATGACTGGATGAATGAGGGGAAGACTGAATGAGTCTGCACGTGCAGGAGGCTTTTGGTTGCTACGGTAACTGTGCTGCCACGGATGCATAGTTTTGCTTCTCGGTGACATTCATTCACAGTTTCTTGCTTCACACGTGCCTGAAAGTATTTTAAACATGTTGGGCAACATCCTGCCACCAATTTACATCAACAGTCTGAGTCAGAAATTGGTTGAAGAAAAGAAGTTTAACTTTGCAAAACAGAATAAAAAATAATGAAGATGAGCTCGGACTAAAATAGATTAGTAATAAGAAACAGCAGAGGTAGGTTTTGGAGAGGAATAACAGGAAGTCACGTGTGGGGTGGAGCAGCTCAGAGACGTGTGGGTGGTAAAAATAACCCCCGACTTTCTATTTCTCTCCTCTGCAGTCTTCTCTCTCTCCTGTCGGGACACTATTTTTAGCCCTGGATGAGTCTCTGATGGAGAGTGTGATCGCCTGTCTTCCACCACGCTGCACGTGAGCCCACCACACGTGCAATACATCCCACC
>NW_023624153.1:0-3952 GCF_014905685.2 Nematolebias whitei | reverse complement strand
CAGAGATGCTGTAGTGAGTACCTCACTGCATAGTGCTTTTGGTCGGCTTCCCTTGTCAGTGTGTTTCAAATCTTCTAACATTTCACGCAATTTTTCTGTCTCTTCCGAGCTCAGAGGTGGAGGGCCTTTTTTCTGGGATTTTTGTGATTTTTTCGCCTCTGGACGTTTCGTCCGAGGTGGGGGGCGGCTAGGTACGTCTTTTTGGGGTTCCTCTCGGTTCCCATTTTTTTGCGTCCTCCGCTGGTCCCATTTACGATAATCACGTTCGTCCTCTGAAGGAGGAGCCTTTTTATCCCAGCGTGCACCTTCATGATGCGGTTTGTTAGTCTGAAAATACTGCCTTTTTTCTCCCTTTTTAGGAGGGGGGTGGCGATGAACGCCTTCCTTCTAATTCTAGGGAGTGGGGTTTAACCTTTACACCAGGAAACACTTCTATGGGCGTCTTGGCATGACAACGTGCCTCAAACACGTTCACAGCGCACTGTTTAATCTCACTGATGGATTTTTCTCTGTAATTTGCCATCATTTGCACTGACGTTTGAATGTCAGGATGGAGATTTTTGCTGAAAACAAATTTAAAACCTTCTTCTTCCTCCATTCCGGTTTCATTTCTGCTACCAAAATAAGCTTGGAAGATTCTTTTGTAATAAACTTTTGGATGTTCATTCTTGCCCTGCGTGACCTTGTCTGCGGCTGGAAAACCAGCAGGTCCCGTGCAAGAGTCGTACTCTTTGATCAGAGCTTCACACAGAAGTTTGTAATCCCTTCTCGTTGCATCTGGTAGACGCTCGATGAAGGTAAACACCTCTCTGTCCGAAGTGAGTCGTATCAGACTGATTTTATCTTCTACCGTAGCGTTTGGATAAGCTCTCAATCTGAAATCCAGATCTCTGAGGTACGCTTTTGTTCCAGCGGAGCCCAACGGTTCAGGGATGAAACGTTGTACATATTTTGAGATTTTTTGCAAGTCATCCATTGATGGAGAAGATATCAATGGTCTCACATGCGTGATCAGTTGTGGGGGTGTTACTCTGCCCGTTTGTGTAGGTGATTGGATGGGTGTAAAAGCACTGTGTGAGTAAAGAGGTCGTTGAGTAATTGGTGTATTAGTCCGACTTTGTTCAAGGTCTGGTTTGGATTCCAGGTCACCTTGAACAACATTCTGACCTTTTTCTATTGCTGCTATTAGTTTCGCTTCACATTTTTTTAAATGTTCCTGGGATGTACAGTAGTCACCTTCTAAGCGCATATGTAGCTTTTGTAGATTTTGTTTATCTATTTTGCATTGTTCCAGTTCAGTTTTTGCAAGCTGCAACTGTTGTTGTAGCACCTCGTTATCTGCACACGTGGCTTTGTACTGACGGTCTATATCCCTTGCTTCGGATAGTGACGCCTCAAGTACTTGTAGTTTGCTGTTCAGCAAATCAATTTCTGCACTTGTATTTTGCTGTTCTTGAGACATCTGTTCATAATGTTGTCTTATGCGGGCCTCGTGTTCACGTTTAAATTGAAGGACGTGTTCTTCAATTTCCTGAGCAAACACTATTTCACTGTCTAACCTTTGTTTGAGGTAATCAGTTTTCTCAACAGCCTTATAGAATGACTCTTTCAGCAAGATTGCAATTTTAGCCAGCTTTTCATAACTTGACTTTGTGATTTCTGTTGAGGTCACACTTTCTGCAACCTCCTTCAGATTGTCCACTAACTCTTTTGGGTTCATGCGCTCTGTCTGAATCATATATGAATGTAAGGACGCTCCCAGTAGCGCGAACGCATTTTCCAAGCAGTCCGCCATTCCTTTTGGATCAAAATCTTTTTCTAACACACCTGTCATGTTTTCACTGTGTAGCAATTTATCTGTTTGAACAGTTGCAAGCTTTAGATATTTTACAGGTAAATATTTGTATTCAAGTCATTGAGTGTTCACACTTATTAGCTTTTTGGGTTTACACAGAAGTACTGTTATAAGTCAACTTATTCAAATGTGGGTACCTTTCTCAGGTTTTACCCCAATTCATGAATATTTAAGTAAACGCTCTTTTGGCAGTGTTACTTTTTGTGCTTATTTTCCACAGATACTAGAGTACCAAGCTGTTTTTTAGTGTATTTACTCTAAAACACTGAATTTTTTATAAACCTGCAAATTTTCTTTAGTCTCACAGCAATATTAGTTTAAAACGTTTTTTAAACCGTTCTGTTCCAGAAATTTGCTATTTTAAACAGTTACTCATCAACCCAGGTGGGTGAAAAGAGAAAAGAATTTGATGATGAGGAATAATCAGTCTTTCTTCAGAAAAACTGTATTTACTCCTGTCCTCCTGTAAAGCTTCTATTTAAAATTAAATAGAAAGATTTTTGTTTAGGTGGCAATTTAAACAGAAAAATCTCTTTTTCCTCATAAATTTACTCTTATTTAGTGATTTTGCAATTAAACGTGTATTATCCTTCAAGCAAAATGAGTAAACTATTCAACTTTGTGAAAATCTGTAACTGTTTCTATTTTTAAAAAGTTAATGTTTATTTTTGTACCTTAGTTTTAAGGGATTACCAGTGAAATAAAACTGTTTTGGTGAATGCTCGTTTGCATAAATACCTTATAACTTTTAAAATGCAAGATAACAGTAATTTTCAGCTTTAAGGAACGTTTATTAACTCGAAAAATGCCTTTTAGAAAATTAAAACGTTTAATTTCACTATTTAGACCTAATAAGCGAGTGAAAACCTGTCTTCTCAAGGTTGTCCAGAAGATGTCAGCCTTACCTTACTAATCTTAACTCAGACACTGTTTGTGTTATCCACTAGGGGAGCTATAACTTCCTGTGGCGTTCGGTTGACATCCTGTTGTTAGCCGCTTAGCTTGAAGTTAGCTTCGGCTAAACTCGGTTAAAATCAACATTTCTGAACGGATTTTTTACACAAACGTGGCAAAATTTCAACAAACACGACTTCTTAGCCTGAACATGAGTTTTTGGAACAATATAGCAGCTTCATTTAGTGATTTTAAGCGTAGTTAAGGCCCCGGTCGTTAGCTTAAAATTAGCATCGCTATTGTTGTTTAAAAACATCGTTTTTTGACGAATTTTAAACTCTAACATAGCAAAATTTCAGCAAATAGCTTCGAAGCATTTAACCAGTGTGTCAACAATCACTTTAGAGGTGTTTTTCAGCTTTAAAAAGCAGATTTTATTTCCCTATGAAAACGAATTTCATTTCCGGGTGACGTGATTGACACGTCAATCAGCCAATGACAGAGCAGCGCAGGGGTGAGGGGAGATGACGTAGCACGTCAGTCAAACTTCTCAGCAAATCAGAGCGCTCCACAACAGCGAATTCAACCAATCAAGAAGCGTTAGCAGCAAGCATGCTAGGTTTAGCCTGAAAATAGTTCGTCACTTTTTCGTCTTTTAAACCATCAAAATGCACTTTTTCTGTTAAAAATTGTAACGAAACAACTCCTAACTATGTCCTGAGGCGGCGCTCAGCTTTTAAAACGTTTATCCATCTATTCAAAATACTCGTTCAAACTGAACAGAACCGAACCCACAGCCGGGTCTTAGCAGAACCTCGTACTTTTAAACAGAATAACGTCTTCCACAGCTCATCAGCTTTTAGTTACACGTAACAGACGTACAAATTCAGCTTTTATAAAGACTCAATGACACAATTTCAGCTTTTAAAACATTACTAGCCCAACGCTTAGAACATGCAGCGTAAAGTTGCAGAGCCGAGCTCCAAGCGCGCAGCCCAGCTGTTGCGTAAACATTCACAGCTGATGAACTGTTACTTTTTCAACATGCCAACATTTAAATCAATCTTTACACGAATTAACAGTCATTCATGAACCGTTACGGGCCACCAGTTTGTAGTGAGTCACGTGGGTACGTGTCACTTGTTGTAGTACAAATATATGTGGTATATATTTATGCATACTTTTCACGAGTTCTTCATTTTT
>NW_023624152.1:0-3952 GCF_014905685.2 Nematolebias whitei | reverse complement strand
CCGCTGGGTGGACGTGCCTGCTCACAGCCTGTGGTCGTAATGCCTTTCACCTTCTTCTCTCCCTCTGGTATTGTAGAGGAACATATATCTGTGATATATTATCCATAAATTAAACGGATTCATTCATTTTTCTGGACTGAATTCTATCGTGCATTGAATAATTAAAATGTAACGTGAGACGTTAATTTTCTTTGACCCATCAAATGAATGCGGTCATTTATTAACAGAATCAAAGTTTAACATCAAACATTTACATTGATTTGGCAAATTGATTTCAACACAACATAATTAATTAGCAAGCTTACAGAGACCATAAGCCATGGTATCTGGGTTCAAGCTTTACAACAGACATTTCTGAAAATATCTGGAATGATTTCTAGCAAAATTGAAGAGTTTAAAGATGGAAATGAAGTTTAAATGGAGAGGAAAAGATGGATGAGGGAAATGTGTCAGTATCAAGACGGCACGCTCCGTTGAGATCCCAGCTTCCTCCTCGGTACACTTAGGTGGTGTAAATCAACTCTTTACCTGTAGCAGGTGTCTCCACTGGTACGGAGTTCCATTTAACGCACCCTTTCAGCGTCTCCGTAGGAACAGCTGTGAATCGTCCGAAGTAGTGCCGGTATTCCGTCCGACACAGGTTCACCTCTCGGTGGACTCACAAGAGGAGTAAGTCCGTCAGAGTTCCACTCAGATGTGGAAGATTGCATAATTCCCACGAGACTCGGAAGAACTCCGGATCATGTCTGGAACTCCTGTTCTCTCCAGCACTTCTCAGTTCGGTTTTCTCTCCGAACCGAACTCGACTGCGCTCGACTGCACTAGCTCTGGTTTGAACTAGGAAGTGCCAACATTTAAAGAGTTCTATTTCCGGTTCATTTGAGAACTTTCTGATTGGTCGATTGACCAAACAGAGGTGTGTTTTTGTGATGTAAGAGGTTATTAAAAGTCAAGGAAAAAGATTAAGTTTGTTTAAGAACAGACAGAAGATTGTTATGAAGAACCCAGACTTCGTGGAGTCAATTCTCTAGTATCTTTCTGTAAAAGTTAAACATGACATTTCTTTCCAGTAAACTTGCAGTTGACCGAAACTTGACCTTTGACCAACTTACACAACTTGCTCATTTCAGACAGAAGATCAAGAAATTGAATCATTACTCTGTAACACATTCTAACTTGATTTCCACTTTGAATGAGGATTAAAAATCACTAATACTGTTTCACAGCGGATTTAAAAATGAGTAGTTCACTTCAACATTTGAAAATGGTTTGAACTAAACACACTTTGATTATCAAAACATTTGTAAAATAGTAAAGATGATAGAAAAGAGAGTGTTCTTTCAATTGATCAGTGCAGGACACTTAAAAAGTCTCTGGATGAACTTAATCTTGTGTTTCTGGACTCAAATCAATGAAATACAGTTCTTGTCCCAGGAAGGCCCCTCAAGGCCAGATTTGACCTGAGGCTTAGTTCACTACAGTATCACGGTTTTCTGAACCAAACTCAGTAGGAGGGACTGGCAGCTCCTCTGCCCCAAGTGCGTGAACGCATCATGGTTCCCAGGCCTACGACATTTTTTATCAGGGCGCTCGTGGAACCTGCCGTGGAGGGGGGACGCTTCCCTCCAGGCGGGAGGAATGATCAGGAATTAATCAGAATAGGCCAGCACCTGTGGTTTGGTCGCTGTGCAGATCTTTGAGAGGATGGATCTCTCGCAAGATGTAGTGCGTACAATTCAGGAGTCACGTGCTGCATCCACCACAGCGTTGTTCACATCAAGTGTTCAGTTTTCCAACGCTGCTGTACAGAAAGGCGTAGAGGCCACTTCATGTCCACTGGACGACATGCTGTCTTTCTGCAGCAGCCGAAGGACAGAAATCTGGTGTCCAGCAAGACTATTGTATGCTGCAACCGTGTTTTTTCTTTTGTCTCAAAGTTGTCATAGACAGAACAACCTTTAATCATCCTCTGACGGAGCATTTTGTCTCAGATTGATATAGCAGCTGTGGGCCTGTTGTGACACGGGAAACGTTCAGTGTCAATGATGAAACGTTTTCTAAAAGGTGTACAGAGACGCAGGTCTGTCTCACACCCACTTGTTTCCTGTGGGATTTAATACTGGTCCTGCAGGTCATGATCAAAGCTTAATTTGAGTCTTTGGATCAGGTTCCACTTAAATTCTTGTCTCTTTAAACAGCCCTGCTGCTGGCTTTAACATCCGCTAAGAGAGTGAGTGTTTTATCTGCCCTCTCTGTCGCTCCGTCATGTCTCAGAAATTAGGCTGACGGCAGCTCAGCTGATTTTAGATCAACCCAGCTTTTATGCCTAATACATCACGAGCTCTTTTAATCAAGAGCGATATCGTTGGAGGGGTCGTCCCCCCTTCACACAGATCAGAAGAAGTAACGTCTTTTTATCTTCTCTGTCCTGTGTGGGCGTTGACGTGTTACATAGCGTGCACAGCTGCAATGCGTCAACATTTGTTTGTGCATTATAGAGATGCATCTGCAGGTCGCCCGTTATCCACCCAGCGCTTGTCACACTGGCTGTGCGAGACTATTTCTGAAGCCTACAGAGCATCAGAATTAGTCTTCTGTCAACCGCAGAGCACACTCTATCAGGGGTATCGCTTTTTCGACTGCTTTACATAATGGTATGTCAATGCAGGATATTTTGCACTGTGGCCGCGTGGTCAACACCCTGCTCATTACTCGCCTTTATTTAGGTGATGTGACGGCCTGTTTCATGACACATTCTGCCCTTAGTGTTTACAGAATATTGTTGTTTCATGGAACTCCATTTTACTCACATCCGTCTGCATGCATTACAGTGTGAGATGTTATCAATCACAAGTTGTGACTGTTGTTTGATTCTATTGTCATTAATCAGTTCACGACTATTGTTACCAATCAGTTCATCTGATTAATAATCAACTCTCTTGTTATTATTAATCTGTTCATACGGTTCAGCCGTAAACTGGTTGGTTCATGGCTCTTTTCAGCGTTTTTTCCCTCCCCGTTGATGTTTCCGGGGCGCTCATGCATTCAGAATGCATAGTTACACAACATGCGTCTGTGCATGGCCACATAATTACGCAATGTGTAATTATGCACATGGGAGCTGAGTGATTAGACTTTTTTTTTTTGGGCAAGCTTCTGCTTCATACGGAGTTCGAATGGACCCAGTGAGGCGAGGACCACATCGGCTTCGCCCTTTACCCACTAAAGCGAAGGCCTTAAAGGGCGAAGCTTATACGAAATAGAACGTTGGTTACGTACTGTAACCCCAGATTCTATGAGTATAAGCATAGCCCTTTAAGCGTCGGGCCTCACTGGCTCCTAAATGGCTGAAGAAAAAAGCTATTTTGGGAGCTGATTTCCCGCTCTTAACGTAATTTATACGGACCGGGTGGGGCCCACACAGCAGGTGGGCGTGGACTAAATTTTTTCAGTGCTTATGCTGCGCATAACGGGATAAACCCACTAAAGCGAAGGCCTTAAAGGGCTACGCTTATACTCATAGAATCTGGGGTTACAGTACGTAACCAACGTTTTTCCACACAAGTCAGCTGACGGCTCCATATAAGGTCAGAGAAATGCATTTTTGTTTGTCCTGTGGAGCGGGTCCGGTCTGTTTACATTCAAAGTGTACTCGAACCGCGCTGAAGTTCGTTTCTACCGGACCGAGACCTAGGTTTTAGCCCGGGCCAGAGTTCGCCTTTATGTTCCGTGACAGAGTTCGATGGTGCGTTCACACCTCCCCAAATGAACCGGACTTTCTAGGAAAATGAGCAAGAATTCGATTAAAGCGGACTAAACAGGGCTGGTGTGAATGCACCCTTAAAGTCTTGAGACCGGAGGCTGTAGGTCGTGTTGTTTAAAGTTAACAAAGATGAAAGATAAGGTGCTGTCAACTTAAGAATGGTCTTGTAAATCAAAACATACCAATGGT
>NW_023624151.1:0-3954 GCF_014905685.2 Nematolebias whitei | reverse complement strand
CAGCTCTGGTCTGAATTTGAGTACGATTCCTGAGATTAATCTTAACAGAATGATTCAGCCTTAACATGAGTACTCACGACCAGACTGAGATGGATCAATTAAGAGAAGCTATTCTTTCCCAAGAAGAACAACTAACTACTATCCAAAATTTGTTTCAACAGATGTTGAGCCAACAACAAACCACTTCTGAGAACGTGACTAAGCTGGGTAGAATGGTCCACGAGCTAGGTAAACAGATATCCCCACCTTCCCACACCGGAGCCACCAGCACTGCCTCCGCTGTACAAAACCCTGTACCACCAACCCAATATCCTGTCCGTGAGCCTGAGATAAAGCCCAGTCAACTATTTTCTGGTAATTCCGAACAGTTTGGTGGGTTTATGCTTCAATGTAACCTAGCCTTTAGCAGAGCCCCACAGACCTTTTCATCCGACTCGTCCCGCATCTCCTACATCGTTTCCGCCTTACAAGGAGAGGCTTTAAGGTGGGCAGATGCTTACTTTGGTTCCATTTCTGTAAGTGACTGTTCCTTTTCCTCCTTTTTCAATGATTTTCAGAGAGTCTTTGAGAGGCCTCTGTACCAGGAGACTGCTTCCAAGAGGCTAATGGCGCTACGTCAGGGGAACCAATCTGCCGCGGACTTCGCCCTTCACTTCCGGGTCACGGCCAGACAGGCCGGATGGGAGGACCTCGCTCTACGGGGAGTATTCGTTAATGCCCTCAACGATCACATTAAGAATCAGTTGGCCCTTGTAAATGAACCTGACAATCTAAACAATTTAATAGATTTGTCCATTCGTATTGATGATCGGCACAGGGAATACCGGGGCCTTTTGGACTACAAATCCCAGAGTCCTACCACTTCCGTGACTCCACTTCCGGATCCGGTAAGCCGCAGCCCGGTATCTAATCCTATGAATGAACCTGATCCTACAGAACCCATGTTAATTGGGCGTGCCCGCCTCACTCCTGAGGAGAGACAGAGGCGTTTTTCTGCCAAAGAGTGTTTGTATTGTGGAAAGAAGGGGCACTTCATTGCTTCATGTTCACTTCGTTTAAAAGGTCGATCCCACCAGTAAAACGGGAGATACTGGTGGGCGTTGCAGACATTTCTCCTGTGAATCGTCTTACCCTTAATACGTCAGTTTTTTATGATAACGTTAATTTCCCTGTACAAGCCCTGATCGATTCTGGGGCAGAACAGAATCTAGTCAGTGATGGTTTGGTGGCTCACCTTTCCATTCCTATGAATAAATTACGCCAACCCCTCTCTATGACAGCGCTCACCGGTCAGTCCATTTCCACCATTTCCCATAAAATCTCCTCTTTGCATATCATTGTATCTGGTAACCATCATGAACAAAGTGAATTTTTCGTTTTCCATTCCGAGACCCCTCAAATAAGTTTAGGATTTCCCTGGCTCAGACAACATAACCCTCAAATTGACTGGTCTCGTAACCAGATAGTCTCCTGGAGCCATTATTGTTCCTCCAACTGCCTTGGTTCTGCCATCACCACCTCTCCTCCACCTTGTCATGCGGTGGAGGAGATCGATTTGTCGTCAATTCCGTCCTGTTATCATGACCTGGCCCCTGTGTTTAGCAAGGCCCGGGCTCTCTCCTTACCCCCCCATAGGCCTTATGACTGCTCCATAGACCTACTGCCTGGTGCTCCCTTGCCTTCCTGCCGTCTGTATAATCTGTCTGGCCCTGAAAAGCAAACCATGAGGGACTATATTACAGCATCCCTATCCTCAGGCATTATTCGTGCTTCTACATCCCCTGTAGGAGCGGGATTTTTTTTTGTCGACAAGAAGGATGGGACGTTACGGCCCTGTATTGACTACAGAGAACTGAACCAGATCACTGTTAAAAATAAATACCCTCTACCTCTGATCGAATCCATTTACGAACAACTCAGGGAGGCGTCCATTTTTTCCAAACTTGACCTCAGAAATGCCTATCACCTAGTTCGTATGAAGGAGGGGGACGAATGGAAGACGGCCTTCAGAACCCCCTTCGGGCATTTTGAATATCTTGTGATGCCTTTTGGGTTGACTAACGCCCCTGCGGTATTTCAGGCCTTAGTTACTGATGTTCTGAGGGATTTTTTGTCTCAGTTTGTTTTTGTGTACCTTGACGACATCCTGATCTACTCCAAGGACCCTCTGCAACATACTCAACATGTTCGGGCAGTTCTCCAGCGGCTGCTGGAGAACCAACTCTTTGTTAAAGCAGAGAAATGTGAGTTCAGTGTCCCCTCCATAACCTTTTTGGGTTTTGTGTTTAAGAGTGGTCAGGTCTGGACGGACTCAAGGAAGGTCAAAGCTGTGCTGGACTGGCCCTCTCCTCAGACCCGCAAGCAACTCCAGCGCTTCCTGGGTTTTGCAAACTTTTACCGCCGTTTCATCAGGAACTTCAGCCAAGTGGTGAGTCCTTTGACTAAACTCACCTCTCCTCTCCGCCCGTTCTCTTGGAGTAGTGAGGCTGAGAAGGCCTTCTCTAAACTCAAGACTCTCTTTTCCTCTGCTCCTGTTCTTCACCATCCTGACTCCGCCTTACAATTCATTGTTGAAGTTGATGCCTCGGATACCGGTGTGGGTGCTGTCCTTTCTCAGAGATCCCCTGTCGATAACAAGGTCCACCCTTGTGCGTTTTTTTCACGTCGCCTATCCCCTTCTGAGGCCAACTACGACGTGGGGAATCGTGAGTTGTTGGCCATAAAACTGGCTCTCGAAGAATGGCGGCATTGGTTAGAGGGGTCCAACCTGCCTTTCATTGTTCTGACCGACCATAAGAACCTTGCGTACCTACGGAGTGCCAGGAGATTGAACTCGAGACAGGCCAGATGGTCTCTGTTCTTCACCAGGTTCAATTTTTCCATCACTTACCGCCCGGGGTCTAAGAATGTTAAGCCCGATGCCCTGTCTAGACAGTTCTCACCTACAGATTCCTCCGAAACCACAGAGGCTATTCTTCTTCGCAGCTGTGTTGTGGGTGCCACCTCCTGGGGGATCGAGAAGGACATCATTCGGGCTCAACGGACTGACCCTGATCCTGGTAATGGCCCGCCTGATCGATTATTTGTCCCAGAGTCTGTGATCGGCCGGGTTCTGAAATGGGTCCACTTTTCTAAGTTCTCCTGCCATCCCGGTGTCCGTCGTATGGTTTCTTTCACTAAGAGACACTTCTGGTGGCCTACTCTTCACCGTGATGTCAAACGTTTCGTCTCTGCATGTGCTGTTTGTGCTCGAAACAAGAGTTCCCATCAACCTCCTGCGGGACTGCTCCAGCCCCTTCCCGTTCCTGGTCGCCCTTGGTCTCACATTGCTCTGGATTTCGTGACGGGCCTACCCCCTTCTGAAGGTAACACCGTCATCCTCACCATTGTGGACAGATTTTCTAAGGCTGTGCATTTTGTCCCGCTAACCCAACTCCCCTCAGCTCTGGAGACCGCTCACCTCTTGGTCCAACATGTTTTTCGACTTCACGGCATACCTTGTGACATCGTCTTGGATCGTGGTCCTCAATTTGTGTCCCAGGTTTGGAAGGGTTTTTGTCGAGCTCTTGGTGCCACGGTGAGCTTATCTTCTGGTTATCACCCCCAAACTAACGGTCAGTCTGAACGATGCAACCAAGCCCTTGAGTCCTCTCTCCGCTGTATCATTGAGGATAACCCTGCGGATTGGTCCTCTCTTCTTCCCTGGGTCGAGTATGCCCATAATTCCCACACGTCCTCAGCTACTGGTCTCTCCCCATTTGAGGCATCTCTGGGTTACCTGCCCCCTCTGTTTCCCCACCAGGAGGTCGATGTGTCTGTCCCCTCAGTCCAGCACCATCTACATCGTTGCAGACGAATCTGGAGGCAGACCAGGGAGGTTCTTCTATGGACTCGTGATCGGGCCAAAAGGTGGGCTGATCGTCACCGTGCCCCGGCTCCTCTGTATTCCGTGGG
>NW_023624150.1:0-3954 GCF_014905685.2 Nematolebias whitei | reverse complement strand
CCCACCTCGGACGAAACGTCCCGAGGTGGGAGGCGGCTAGGTACGTCTTTTGGGGGTTCCTCTTCGGATTTCCCCTGATAATATGGGTCCTCTCGGTTCCCATATTATTGCGTCCTACGCATGTCCCATATACGATAATCACGTTCATCCTCTGAAGGAGGAGCCTTTTTGTCCCAGCGTGCACCTACATTACGTGGTTTGTTAGTTTGAAAATACTGCCTTTTCTCGCCTGTTTTAGGAGGAGGTGGATACGCGCGCCTTCCTTCCATTTCTAGGGAGTGGGTTTTAACCTTTACACCAGGAAACACCTCAATGGGCGTCTTAGCATGAGAACGTACCTCAAACACATTCACAGCACACTGTTTAATCTCATTTATGGATTTTTCTCTGAAATTTGCCATAATTTGTACTGACATGCGTATGTCAGTGTGGAGATTTTTGCTGAAAACATATTTAAAATTTTCTTCTTCCTCCATTCCGGTTTCATTTCTGTAACCAAAATAAGCTTGGAAGATTCTTTTGTAATAGATTTTTGGATGTTCATTCTTTCCCTGCTTGACCTTGTCAGCGGCTGGGAAACCAGCAGGTCCCGTGCAGGAGTCGTACTCTCTGATCAAAGCTTCACACAGAAGGTTGTAATCCTTTCTCGTTGCATCAGGTAGACGCTCGATGAAGGTAAACACCTCTCTGTCCGAAGTGAGCCGTATCAGACTGATCTTATCCTCTACCGTAGCATTAGGATAAGATCTCAATCTGAACTCCAGATCTTTCAGGTACGCTTTTGTTCCAGTTGAACCCATCGGTCCAGGTACAAAGCGTTGTACATATTTTGAGAGTTTTAGCAGAACATCCATTGAAAGAGGAAGTTGCCATGCACTCTGTTGCATGTTTTGTGGAGGAGACCTGTTCAGGTCTGTTCCTACCGCCCGAGATGAGGGTGGATTAAGAGCAGGATGTGCAACAACGTCTTTCTGACCACGGTCTTCTCTGAGTTCCAGACAAACTCGTGAGATTTTTTGCAAATCATCCATTGAAGGAGAAGATATCAATGGTCTCACATGCGTGGTTTTTGGCGCAGATTGGTCAAGGTCTGCCCCTACCACCCAAGATGGGGGTGAATAAAAAGCAGGATGTGCAACAACGTCTTTCTGAGGTGTTTGTGGGTGACCTGAACTCTGTCCACGGTCTTCTCTGAGTTCCGGACAAACTCGCCCCACGTCAGAAATCTTGTTTGTTGCTGTGGCCAGTTCCTCCTCACAAGCCTTCAGGCGTTCCTGCGATGTCCGACATTCATGTCGCGAACGCACAACTTTTTCCAGTAATATCTGTTTATGCACTTCGAGTCTGTGCAGATCTTTCTTAAGCACATCTGTAGCATCCCTGGCTTCAGATAGTGATGCCTCAAGTAATTGTATTTTGCTGGTCATTGAATCAACTTCTGCACGCGCATATTGCTGTAATTGAAACATCTGTTCATAATGTTTTCTTATGCGGGCCTCGTGTTCACTTTTAAATTGAAGGACGTATTCTTCAATTTCCTGAGCAAACACTTTTTCACTGTCTAACCTTAGTGTAAGGTCATCAGCTTTCTCAACAACCGTATAGAATGATTCTTTCAGCAAAATTGCGATTTTAGCCAGCTTTTCATAACTTGACTTTGTAATTTCTGTAGAGGTCACACTTTCTGCAACCTCCTTCAGATTGTCCAATAACTCTTTTGGGTTCATGCGCTCTGCCTGTTTATCATATGGATGTAAGGAATCTGTCAGAAGCGCTAACGCATTCTCTAAGCAGTCCCTTAACCCATAAGGATCAAAGTCTTTTTCTAACACACCTGTCATGTTCATTCACTGTGTAGCACTTTATCTGTTTAAAACAGTTGCAAGCTTCAGATATTTTACAGGTAAATATTTGTATTCAGGTGTCTTTGAGTTTTCACGCTATTTTAGCCTTGGGTTTACACAAAAGTACTGTTATAAGTCACTTATTCAAACGTGGGTACCTTTCTCAGGTTTTACCCCAATTCATGAATATTTAAGTAAATGCTCTCTGGCAGTGTTACTTTTTATGTGCTTATTTCTTAACAGATACTAGAGTACCAAGCTCTTTTTAGTGTATTTTACTCTAAAGCACTGAATTTTTAATAAACCTGCAATTTTTCTAAAAAGTCTCACAGCAAATCAGTTTAAAACGTTTTTTTAAACCGTTCTGTTCCAGAAATTTGCTATTTTAACAGTTACTCATAGAACCAAGTGGTGAAAAGAAAAAGAAAATTGATGATGTGTCAGGATTAATCAGTCTTCCTTCAGAAAAACTGTTATTACTCCTGTCCTCCTGTCAGTGACTTCTATTTAAAATTAAATAGGAAGATTTATTTTTAGGTGGTAACTTAAACAGAAAAGTTTATTTTTCCTGATAAGTTTACTCTTATTTAGTGATTTTGCAATTAAACGTGTATTATCTTTCAAGCAAAATGAGTAAACTTTTCAACTCTGTGAATATTTGAACCGTATCTTTTTAAAAAGTTTCTAATTTTTCATTTTGTACCTCCTTGTTTGAGGAATTCAGTGAATGAAAATGTCCTGGTAAATGCCTTTTTTTTTGCATAAATACCTCTTACTTTTTAAGTGCAAGATAACAGTGATTATTCAGCTAGAGGAAGTTTGTTAACTCAAAGTTCGTCTTACAGAGATAAAAAAAACGTTTAATTTCACTAAAATACCTAAAACTGAAGTGAAACCGTGAATTCAAGTTTCTCCAGGAGGTGGCAGTGTTTAGCTTTCTACCAGCAGGAGTCTATGACGACTTCCTGTGACGTTCGGTTGACATCCTGTTTTTAGCCGCTTAGCTTAAAGTTAGCTTCGGCTAAACTCGGTTAAAATCAACATTTCTGAACGAATTTAAGCGTAAACGTGGCGTTGTTTCAACAAGCACGACTTTTTAGCATGAAACATGAGGTTTTTTTTGGACATATGGCAGCTTTATTTAGTGATTTTAAGCACGGCAAAGTTCATTTCCGACATGGAGGAAGTGACGTGACACGTCACTCATCCGGTCGTTAGCTGTTAGCTTAAAATTAGCATCGCTAGCGTTGTTCAAAAACATCATTTAATGACGGATTTTAAACTCTAACGTGGCAAAATTTCAGCGAGTATGCTTCGAAGAACTTAACCAGCGTGTCAAAATACACTTTAAAGCGCTTTTCAGCTTTAAAAAGCAGATTTTATTTCCCTATGAAAACGAGTTTTCATATCCGGGTCACGTGACTGAAATCACCAATGACAGAGCGGCACGGGGGTGAGAGGAAATGACGTATGCACGTCATTCAACTTCTCAGCGAATCAGAGCGCTCCACAACAGCAAATCCAACCAATCACGAAGCGTTTCAGCAACTAGCATGTTAGATTTAGCCTGAAATAAGTTCGTCAACTTTTCGTCTTGTAAACTGTCAAAATGCACTTTTTCTGTTAAAAATTGTAACGTTTAACTCTCTGAGCTTAGTGGAGGCGGCGCTCCGTGGCACAACGTCTTTTAAACCGTTTAAAAACAACTCGTTCGAACCTTTTCAGAACCGAGCCGGACCACAGCCGGGTCTTGCAGCAGAACCTCCGTCCTTTTAAACAGAATAACGTTTTCCACAGCTCATCAGCTTAGTCACACGTAACAGGCGTACAATTTCAGCTTTCACAAGACATATGACACTATTTCAGCTTTCATAACATCGCCAGCGTAACACAGCGTAAACATGCAGAGCCAAGCTCCAAGCGCGCAGCTTCAGAGGCGTTTCAGCACAGCTGACAACTGTTATTTTTCATGCCAACATGTAAAATCAATCTTTACACGAATACACAGTCATTTATGAACACGTAGCGGGCCACCAAATGTAGTATGACATATGCAGGATATTTTCATACATTTTACGGGTTCTTCATTTTTCTGACTGTGTAAATGTCG
>NW_023624149.1:0-3954 GCF_014905685.2 Nematolebias whitei | reverse complement strand
ATGTGACAGCCTGGATGGGTAGCTGCACAATCATATGTGAGCAGAGTGAACAGAAGGGGGATCAACACACATCCCTGAGGAGAATTAAATCCTAATCACTGAATTATTGTGAGGATTGGCCACAAACTTTTATACATTATAACTAAATATACATAAAAATACCTTCTAGATGAAACTAGCATTATTTAAAGAAATTCATAACTTGCATGCCAAAATTTTAAATCACACTCTTGCAGGAAGTATCAACAATTAAAGTTGAGATGGGAATAACTACAGCCATGCCAAATTTTTGCTCCGTATCAGGGAAACGGACTGAATTATAACACTTTAGTGTTCGCTGAGGTCATTTTGTTGAGTTAGCCATTTTGATTTGTTGACGTCATTGTAGCAGTATGACTATTAACCCTTCTCCCAAAGCTGGTTACAACAATGTTTACTGGCTGGCCAATCACCAGGAGAGGCCTCATCGGGAGGATTGAAATAGTGTAGAGGTAGGGAAGCTGACTTGGGACCAGAAAGTCGCAGGTTCAACTCCCCGCCATGCGCACATGTCGTGGTGTCCTTGATCAAGACACCTAATCCCTATTTGCTAATTCCCTAATGGTGCTTACATAGCTGCCCACTGCTCCCCCTGGATGTATCCCAGGTGTGATGGGTTAGAGAACTAATGTTGTCAATGTATGGGAACACACAATGATGACAACACACAGCACTTTATTATATAAGCAAGCGTGCTTCTCTTGCTGCCATTCCTTTTTTGTGTTCCTGACTTCCTGTTTCCCTGGCATTGCTGCTGTGTGCACCTGATCAGCGTTCCACCACACAGTACCTGTGTGGCTCGTGATCGGTGTGGTGTTGTCCACTAAAGTTATGGTGGAAGTGTTTCCTTTTCAAGGGTGTGACAGGGTAAGGTAAATCCTTAGATCCTTGTATACTGTTTCTTTTTTATAGTTTTGCTATTTTGGGGGTGTACTGTAACTGGGACCTTGTGTACACAATTTTGTTCCACTTCATGTACCACGTGTGATGTGAATGACAATAAAGAACCTTGAACCTTGACTTTCCTCTCCTCAGGTGATGTAATCAGCAGAAGTGAAACAGACGTCACACCAGTCCCGTAAGACACCTTGCTGATTTGCTTTGTTCCTCTTTGCTTTGTTTTTCTTACAGCTTTGAATTGTTTTTACCTTTTACTTGTTTGGTTTAAATTTGTTGCTCCAGGTCAACTGGTTCAGTCGAATCCTGGCTCGGTCCTTAATCTACTTGGTCCTACCTCATGGGCTCCCGCAACCTGCTTGAGTCAATCAGGCAGTGTCTTACTTGCGCAGGTTGTCTGACCTAAATACAGGGGCTATTTTCTATTATTTGTATGTGTGTGAATGTAAGACCCATATTATCTTTGATTTGCAATTATTAATTATTATCCTTATTTAGTTCTGCTTGTTTAATTTCATATTTTTGTTCCAGGTTGAAGGTGTCGGTCCAGTCTGGTGTGACCAGTGGTGACCGCTCCCTTCCATGCATCACAGCTTTTGGCTGAATTTCTGTTTTGTGCTGTTGCTTTGAAACATCCTTTTGTTTTGTTCTGTGGACTGACCACTGGAAAGCCTCAACCTCGATTGAACATTTTTATTAAACATCACTACTGCCTCCATTTTTGATTGGGTTTGAACATAGTATTTTATTACATTTTATACTGTACCTTGGAACACCGTCTCATACTTACCTTGTAAATGAACCTAAGTGCCTTTTTGGTATATAAAATATTTCCTTGGGTGAAAGTCCTAAGGTGGCATTGCTGTAACTTTAAAATGAAGAAAAGAACATCCATATCCTTGAGCTAGCCACATCATCACCTGATGAAACCCTCATAGATCTAGATCTCTTTTCCAAAGCTGACTTGGCCAAGAAGTGAGTATGTGTCATAAAACAATGATCGAAACACGTAACAATATCTGATGAAGTACTGTTGTTTTACCCACATTAGTGGTTTGAATTAAATTACATAGGCATGGCCTATTTGTGGCAAACATTATAAACAATAATTACTGTCTGAGAGTGTCTTTAAAATCTATCCAGTAATTTGTGGGATGATTTGCTAACACAACAGAGGGAGTTGACTCCAACAGAATATACTAAAACTTTAAGCAAAGATCTATTAACACTTGAAGTATGTATTAGGAATGACACTAAGGTCGTTTACACACCTGATAGTCCGGTAGACTCGGTTCGATTGGGGACCAATATTCAGAACATTTGTTTACATTTTCACCTGGTATGGTTTGCATTCACACTGCACTGAGTCAGTGGAGTCAACCTGTTCCCCCTCTCGCCTGTGGTGGCGCTGCACCAAGAAATACTGAAGGAAACTACACAAAAACCTCTGAAGAAGACACTGAGCATAACTTCTTCTGGAAATGTAAACAAAAGTGGAGTGACGTCAAATTTTAGCTGTTTTAGGGTTTCTGTTTTGTCTGTGGCTCATGTGCCTATTGTCATTTTAAGTACTGTTTTTTGTTAAGCACTTTGGTCACCATCACCATGGTTGTGTAAAGTGCTATAGAAATAATTAAATAAATAAATAAATAAAAACAAACATTTTTGAACAATGGACTCGGCATGAGAGAAAGATGAGGCAGAAGACCATGGAAAATGTTGTTTTTCACACAAGGCAGCTGAGACAGCTCTGTATGAGGTATGAGAAATGCACGTTTGTTTTGGTTGTATTTGCACAGAATGTCCTGCGCTGTAGTCCACTTCCTGCTTCTGGAGCGGTCTCCAGTCCTCTTGCTTTCACACTGCATTTGAACCGCACCAGAGTTCACCTCAACCGAACCGAGACCTAGGTTTTTAGGTGGACCAGAGTTCGCTTTTTTGGTCCGCATCAGAGTTTGATTGTGCATTCACAACTCCCCAAATGAACCGAACTCTCTAGGCAAACGGACAAGAGTTCAATTAAAGTGGACTAAACAGGGCTGGTGTGAATGCATCCTACACTACCACACTGGATTTTATCTCAACATTTCAAAACTGACTGAGTTACAGATGTTTTAGTGTTTCCTTAGGTTGATTAGGTGTGGCAGCAATCTTGAATAACAAAAAATGAAAAAATGTATTTACTTTTTCTCCTGATGCATGCTCAATAATCCAGGTAGAAAAATCTAAAAAAGTTAAATCTGGTCCTCTGGACATTCAAAAAAAACAAAGCAAATCAACAAAAAAATGTAGAAAACGTTTCGTCTCTCATCCCACGACTGAGGAAGTCTCTTGGATGAGAGACGAAACGTTTCTACATTTTTTTGTTGATTTGCTTTGTTTTGTTTTTTTTGAATGTCCAGAGGACCAGATTTAACTTTTTTAGATATTTACTTTTTACATACTTTCTTAATTCTCAGTTAAACAATTCTTTATTCACAGAAATTAACTGAAAAGTGAGCGTTAAGAGAGTATGTAAAAAAATAAAACAGTTGTAGAATTTAAAAGTTTTCATTAAGTGAAAGCAGATTGATTACCATAGTCATGTTATGCTGAAAACAAACTCACATTGACTGAACTTTTTTTAGTCCTGCCCTTTGGGCCTTTTCTGTGAGTTGATGAATGGGAGTTGTGTTGTAAATGAAGAATGAAGAACGCTGCATGACAGGAAAAATGAAGAAACCTGGCTCTGCTTTCATCATAGTGTGACTATTTTTGTCAAATTAGCTTTAAATCAATCAAATCACCCAATAATTAATTTTTCTTTTTTCACTTCTAATTTTTCCTGAGTAATTGTCTATCAGCCTACAACTTCATCAGCTCAGATTAGATCATTTCCTGTTAGCAACCTTCACTCTTTATATCCACATCACTATCAGACTGTCCAAGATAAGCCAGATCTTTCTAGGTCTTTCAAGGTCATAGCAACAAAATTTAAAAGCAAGAAAAATATTTGGAGTCATACACATATCACAGTTT
>NW_023624148.1:0-3954 GCF_014905685.2 Nematolebias whitei | reverse complement strand
ATATATATGTACACCTGTTCACTGTATAAATTAAGTTTCCTAGACTGAATCAGTTCTACTACTGTTGCTGCCACAGTCACCCACTTTCAAACATTCAGACCCCGGGGGCAAAAACAAGATCAGAAATGTACCAAAGGACTCTTTGTCACGTGAACAAACTGGGATCAAACTACCAACCTTCTAATTCCTCAGTCAGAAGGAGAAGCAGTGAATTCAGATTTTTGTTTTGAAGCGGCATCCATCCAAAATCAAAATTTCCATGAAATTAAAGTCGGTCTCCTCGTGCTGAGCGTTCAGCAGCCAACTAAATGTGCATCGCATCAACTTAACAGCTCACGTTTGACAACTTAAAAGCCACCAGTGTTATATTCTAATACACGAGATGTGCACTAAACTTTAAATCCATCATAAAATCCATTAACAAAAAACGTAAATGGAATTATTTGTAGCAAACAAGACTGTCAGCCTTTGTCACGTGTCCCACCAAGGACACCTCTTCAGTTCTCTCTGCGTCTGCCGTCTTCTAATTTCTTTCTTGTCAGGCCTGATGAGATAAAGTGACGAGCGGTTAGAGATGGCTGTCAGGAGAAGACGAGGTCTTTCTTCTCTGCGCCTCGTGATGGCTATCAGGGAACGTGGATCTGGCTGAAAGCATGGCTGTCACAGGAAGGGTCAATAGCTCTCACACTGTGACAAAACCTCTTTTTGTTGTTTGACTGACACGGGCTCACCAAGCACGTCGCTGCTGACAACCATCGAAATGTCTTAATGGGGTTTTTAAACAGGGCTACATATTTCTGATAAATAACGGCACGCTTAAAAAGAAAGGAAGCGGGTGATTTCCATCAAAGCAACAACGACTGGATCCAGGCGTCACTTCAGCGTTAACGCCCGACATGAAACAACACGTTGTACAACAAAAAATAGATTTATTGTGTGAATGTGTACGAAGCGTTCGCTCTGTGGCGATCCGTTTTTCTTCTACGCGTTTTTCAGCGCAGTTTGAGCCATTTCAATAAATCGCAAATCAAAACGTTCAGCTTGTTCAGGACATTCCTGCTATGACTTTAGCTTTTGGAAATATTTAGCCTTTTCTGCCATTTTTTTTTTTTTCCTCAGAAAATGAATTGAACTCATTTTACATCTAACGACAACATTTTGTGCTTCTAACTTCTTTCTGCTAACTTCAGCTCTTTTCAGCCTATTTCTGCACAGTTCAGCTTTTTCTTGTATTTCAGCTTTATGCTAATTTGAGCTTTTTCAGCTAATTCCACATTTTTGGCATTTATCTGAACTTTTTTCAGCCTAATTCAGCAAATATTTGCTCCAATTGTTTCTTGTAATTTCAGCTTCTTTCTGCCTTTTCAGCCTCTTTTCAGCTGTTTTTTGTGTGTGTGCTAATTTCAGCTTTTTTCAGATATCCATTAATTTCCATATTTTCTGCTTCCTACAGCCTACTGGGGCAAACATGTTTCTTTTTGCTTTGTTATGCTAATTTAAGCTTGTTCATCAATCTCAGCTATATATCAGCATGTTTTTAGCTATTTTCAGCTGTTTTTCAGCAAGTTCTTCTATAACAAGCATTCACACGGCATCCTTGCAGGAAATGCAATCTTTCTAGTTCTGTCTCAAATTTCTGTTTTTAATGTGTTTTACAAACATGTCCATCTTTGTTGGTCCCTTGATCACCTGAGGTCTGTTTTAATCACCATGATCGTTTGTTTATGTATTTTCCCGTATATAATTTTATTCCTAATATCTTCCTGATTGTCACCATTTTCTCCTCTGCTGATTTTTTTTCTGCCGTCTGTCAGAATGATTCTCTGGCCTGATCCCAGGAATAACTTCATGCCTTTGATATTCTTACGGTACATTTTTAGGTGTGTTCCTTGTAGGAATTCTACCTTTTGTCGTTTGGTTTGCCCAGTCTGGTCTTTGTCTCCGTTTTGTTAAGATGTGGTGTAGTTCACCGCTGGGTGGGCTTCTGCTTCAAAACACACAGTCCTGTTAGGACTTGGCTCAGATTTGTCCAGTTGATGCCAGTAAAAATACTGTACGACAGTCTGTTCCTTGACCTGATGAGAAATAGACAGAGCGCTGTCCAATATTTTTATCTTTTTCATGCTCCGACTACATACTGCCATGAGAAAACGTAGTTTCTTATCTTTCATGTGTGGAATAAAGTTGAATGTGAGTTTTTTTTCCTTTTTCACACTAGTCTGGAAAAATGCATTTATAGCAATAAATACTTATCATGGTGTTACAACCTCCTCAAAACAACAAAGGTTAATTTCTGGCATTAGGTGTAACACAAACAACTAGCTGTTATCATTTTTATTTTACAATTTAGGAAATAAATATCAAACACCAGGGCAAAATAATAGGGAAAACAAACAAACAAACACAGGGATGCTTTAAGCTTCAGGGTCTCCGAGGCCAAAATAATAAACAAAACACCCATTTTCAACTATGAAAATAAAAATACCACTAGCTAGAAGTAAATTTAAAAAGTACAAAGGCTGAGCTCCCTGGCTATCCACAAAACAGGAGAAAAAGGTTTGTAACAAAAATGGCAGAGAACCCCTACCAGCTTCCACTGTGGAAACTAAACACTTTCCTTTACAGCCATTCAATCAATCGCTCACACAGTCCTTGTGTTACAACAACCTGCCCAAACGTGTACACAACACAGACAAGATCACTGCAGACCAAGGCCCAGCACAAAGGGGCCTGCCGCCTCTGAGATGAATCTATGGAGCGGTTGAGCTGCAACACATCTCACCTGTGGCAGGCAGGTAACTCTGAAACACAAGAAGAAGAAGCTCTCTCAAGAAGGGCGCCCCTAGAGGTCAGTGACCGTAACACCCTGCCCCATAAAACTTTACACCGTAAAATGGATGCGTCATAAGTAAAACAGCTAGATCAACATTACATTAAAGAAAATAAAACGGCTATCACATTCTCAGCTCCTTTCTTATGCATGATGTCCAAGTTATATTCCTGGGCAAGTAAAGCTCACCGCATTAATCGCTCGTTGTGGTTGTACATGCGTTTCAGGAATACTAAAGGATTATGGTCAGTATAGACAATAAGAGGGCTCGGTGTAGAACCTACATAAACTTCAAAATGCTGCAAAGCAAGCTAAAGTTTCCTTTTCAGCTGTGCAGTAGTTGAGTTGATGATGCTTGAACTTAGTTGAGAAGTAAGAAACCGGGTGACTGATGCCATCTGCTCCATCCTGCAGCAACACAGCTCCAGCCCCAGTGGCGCTTGCATCTACTTCCAGCTTGAAGGTCTTGGTGAAGTCTGGAGCTGCCGATACAGGAGCAGAGACTTTGCACAGTCAAATGCATGTTGGCATTCAGTGGTCCACATGAATGGCTCCTTTGGAATACACAGATGAGTCAGAGCATTGAAGACGGGTCGTGGCTGGGTCTTCCAACATGACAATGACCCGAAGCACACAGCCAGGAGAACCAAGGAGTGGCTCCGTAAGAAGCATATCAAGGTTCTGGAGTGGACTAGCCAGTCTCCAGACCTAACCCTGTAGAAAATCTTTGGAGGGAGCTCAAACTCCATGTTTCTCAGCGACAGTCCAGAAACCTGGCTGATCTGGAGAAGATCTGTGGAGGAGTGGTCCAAAATCTCTGCTGCAGTGAACCTGGTGAGAAACTACAGGAAACCTTTGACCTCTGTAACTGCAAACAAAGGCTACTGTACCAAATATTAACATTGATTTTCACAGGTGTTCAAATACTTATTTGCAGCAGTAACACACAAATAAATTACTTTAAAAAAATCATACTTTGTGATTTACAGATTAATTTTTTTTAGATTATGTCTCTCACAGTGGACATGCACCTAAGATGAAAATTTCAGGCCCCTCCATGATTTCTAAGTGGGAGAACTTGCAAAGTCGCAGGGTGTTCAAATACTTATTTTCCTCACTGTATA
>NW_023624147.1:0-3955 GCF_014905685.2 Nematolebias whitei | reverse complement strand
TCTCTATCTAAGAATCCAGCAGACAAGATGAATCTTGGCTTCGTTGCAGTCTCCCATCCTGAGCAAGCACAGTGGAGACAGTGGAAAGAAAAACTCCCTTTAACAGGAAGAAACCTCCAGCAGAACCAGCTCAGGACAAGAGACCATCTGCTTTGACCGGCTGGTTGAGAGGACAGGAAGGAGAGACAGACGAACACAGAATGGTAGGTCCAGGTATAGATCCAGTTCCAGGTATAGGTCCAGGTCCAGGTATAGGTCCAGGTCCAGATATAGGTCCAGGTGTATCTGAAAGATAAAGAAACATGTTAATGATAGAAAAAATAATTACAAATACAAAACAGGTTGAGCAGAGTAAGTAAAGACAGCAGCAGAGAGAAAAGTGTGGTCAGTTTGTCCTCCAGCAGTCTAAGCCTATAGCAGCAGAACTAAGGGACAGCTCAGGAAACCCAAGCTGACCCTAACTATAGGATTTATCAAGAAGGAAAGTCTTAATCCTAGTTTTAAAACTGGATAATGTGTCAGCCTCACAGACAGACCAGGACATGAACCGACCGAGCAGAACCTCGTCTGCAGTAAAGAGCGTGTTGCTTCGGTCTGAACTGAAAGTTCTGGGGTTATGGTTTCGATCGGGTCGGAGACTTACTGAGATCAACCGCTCGTATGAAGATGCCCAGATGACTGCGCAGGCCCGGCGTGGGTCATCAGGAGGGTCTGGAGATTTCCCGGTGGGCCAGTCTGTTGTGGGGCTGCAGGGCCGGCGCTCCCTGGGTTTTATGTTTTAGAGCTTTTTATTAACAACATATAAACACAGAACACGCTACAGCTGCTCCTGAGCCGCCCGCCTCCACTGCTGCAGCTCGGGTTTTTTTTGCACAAGTCGGCTCTTTGACCGGTCAATCAATCCAGTATGCGTGTCAGCAACTGACCAATCGGCGACCTCAGTTTCTCCCGAAGGTAAACGCCCTTTACTTGCAAGGTTAGGGTTACTGCACCGAGAAAAATCATCAGGGAAAAAATGGTTTCCAGTGGCGACTGGCCAATAGAGGGCACCACCCCACCACTCACCACATTACCTTAAATAAGACAAAAAAATTTATAAAAATGAAATAATAAAATAAAAATATAAAGAAATATATGTATATATTTTTTCCGTTGTGTAAGATAAATATTTTATAGTTAATGAAGAGTAAAGTTGTTTCGTTTGTTGACATGGTCTGATTGGTGACGTGTTTCCGCCCTGGGGCACAAGAATCTTTGCCCATAGTCCCTCGTTAAAAGTCGTACATGCGCAGTAACTCCTCTTCATTACAAGAGATAGGACCATTCTGGGCGCTCCTCTCCTGCGCCCAGAGCTGAATTCACGGTGCGGCTCGTGCTTCTGGAACAGATCGTGCAGTGACGCTCACAACCAGGCTGTGTGAGAGGCTAGCTGCTGCAGACCGGCTTTAAGCCACTGAAAACCCTTTATCTAACGTCTATGTTTCCACTTCTGACCGATGTGCCTCTCAACTTTTAGATGTCTCTGTGGAAAAACCTTCAGCTGTGTAAAGTGGGAACTGGTGAGTTTGTTTGTTTCTGGAGCTAGCATGTTAGCGCTAGCCTCCAGGTGATTGTATTGGGCTCTGTGATAAATCAGTGCTATTGCTACATTTATTTGAATGTGCTTATAAGAAAATAATTATCAAACATTAATAGTTTTCTATATTAAATATCACTGATGGTATTGTTCTATTTCTGAACACCTGCATTTGTATTGATCTGGAGAATGATAATAAGCCTCTTGTAATGAGTTAGTGTTAATATTGAAGCATTTAAATTGAAGGTACATTGAGATGGTGAAATGCTATATCATGTGCTAAGATGCAATATTAAATTCTTTAACATTAGAAATATTTAAGAGTTCTCAAATAATGAGCTTGATTCTATTCATATTATGAACTTATATTACTAAAGTAATGATGATAAAACATGTCTGTGTATTTCTTATATCCTGATGCATGCTCAATAATCCAGGGAGAAAAATCTAAAAAAGTTCATTCTTAAGTTGAGACTCAACTTTTTTAGATGTACTGCTTATATTTATGATGGTTTATGATATTTATTGTAATGCCACTTTGATTGGCGATATGTGACTTATCTGTGCTGCTGATTATCCATGAGCTGATCTCGTGCTGCTGATTATCTCATGCTGCTGTATTCATTTATACCAGCTGAACTAAAACATGCCGAAGAAGCTGAAGCTAAAGGTTCAAGGTAAAAGTAGCAGAACTGCTGGATTGCAGTGACTTTTAGGTTCAGACTGTATGATGGTTCTGATCCACGTTGGGGTGCTGGTAAGGAGCAGACAGGATGCTTGAAGATCTTTGGGTTCTTTAATTATGAACACATGACATGACTTTACATTTGTCTGAGTATGTGAAAGTGTGTGGGCTATAAAAGAAATAAAACAAAATCAGAAATGCATACTGTCTGTATCAGATATGTACTTTACATCTACACAGTGTGACTAACTTATTATAACCAAAGCTTAAACACTCATAACTTTGATGCTTAACAGAGTTTACAAAGCAAACACTGCACTAGATGTAGTTAGCATTAGCATGTAGCTCCTACCAATAAACAGCCTTGAATATTACAACCAATAATATCAAACCCGAGCTAAACATGGCGTATGTACAGTAACAAAACACATGACAATTGTCTATGCAGCTATTTTCATGTGAAACTTACATTTTGTCATCTACTCACTCAACTTGAGCTGCTTCTGCTGCTCAACATGGCCCACTAATTAAAGTGCTGCGCATGCGCAGTTCTAATCTAAAGCTGCATTTACCAATACTCACCACTAGATGTCTCTTGACTCCTTAAATGTCTCAGCGCTACAAGTCACTGCCTTTCTAACAAGAACAGAACTGAAAGCACCAAAAGCATAGCTAAAAGCACCAAAAGCATAGCTAAAAGCAGGAAAATATTATTATTATTATATAATATAATATAATTTATTAATTAGAAATATAAAAGCACCAAAAGCATAGCTAAAAGCACCAAAAGCATAGCTAAAAGCAGGAAAAGCTTAGCTAAAAGCACCAAAAGCATAGCTAAAAGCTAAAGACAAGCAGCAGGACACAGGAGCAGATTTCAGAAAAACAGATTTTTAAAGAACTCAAATCAGAATGTGGAAAAAAATAAAATAATAATTCTTCTTTTGGCTGCTCCCTGCTTCAGGGGTTGTCACAGCGAACTAAGTCGCACGAAGACTTGGCAGTTATTTTTAGGCCAGATGTTCTTCCTGATGCAACCACAGACCACTGAGCTACCACAGCCTGTGTGGAGCAGAGAGCTGCATCTAGGACACCCAGAGGATCAGATGGTGGGGGTTGAGGGCCTTGCTCGGGGGCCCAGGGTGGGGCAAGTGAGGTGGGGGCAGGTTTGGGTACTTCACCTACCCCACCTATATTTTTGATGTTGTCGGTAGCGGGGCTTGAACCTGCGATCTTCCGATCACAGGCCCACCTTCTCTAGCCTCTGCGCCACCACTCCCCCGTGTGGAACAAAAATCATGTACCTGAAGTTAAATAATTAGAAATATAAAAGTTATAAAATGACATCAAAGCTCGCTGCTCCTGATGTGAAGCAAGGACTGAAACAGAATAAATGCTGACTCAGCAGAGGAGTGAATGCTGACTCAGCAGAGTGAATGCTGACTCAGCAGAGAAGTGAATGTTGACTCAGCAGAGAAGTGAATGTTGACTCAGCAGAGGAGTGAATGTTGACTCAGCAGAAGAGTAAATACTGACTCAGCAGAGAAGTGAATGTTGACTCAGCAGAGAAGTGAATGTTGACTCAGCAGAGGAGTGAATGTTGACTCAGCAAAGAAGTGAATGTTGACTCAGCAGAGAAGTGAATGTTGACTCAGCAGAGGAGTGAATGCTGACTCAGCAGAGGAGTGAATGCT
>NW_023624146.1:0-3955 GCF_014905685.2 Nematolebias whitei | reverse complement strand
ATAATCTTTTCTGTATGTGAAAACAAATTTCATTCTCTGACCTCGACTGTTGATAAACACCTTACGTCAAAACCACTCCTCTTTCTGGTACATCCACGAATCAGAAAGCTCTAAATTGAACAGGAAGTCGACCCAAATAAAATGTGGCAACTTCCCAGTTCATGTCAGAGTGATTGAGAGTTCTGGAGAACGTGAGAGTTCCAAGATTGAGAGTGCAGTCGGTTCTGAAAGCTTCAGAGCAATGAAGAATCCAGAGGTTTTTTGGGGATTATAATTCTGTTTTGAGCTAACCACGCACGACTCTCTGAAGGTTTGGTAGCTCTCGACGGAGACGCTGAAACGAGTCAGAAAGGAACTACTCCAAGGCTGATTCATCATCAACAGGTAGATGGTTCTATTTTGACCAAGTGTACCGTGAGAAGCTGAGATCGGACGGAGCGTGCAACTTCTGGTCAAACAGATTAAATTCCCTCACATATTTCCTCTGTAAGATAAATCTCAATTTAATCTTAAACTCTTCTCTCTCATAAATCAGTACAGATATTTTTAGAAATGTCTGAAGCAAAGTCCTCAAATCACCGCCGAGTGATTTGAAGTTCATTTTCTGTGAAACTGTCTGTTATTATTTTCATATTTTGCCAAATTAATGTAAATGTTTGATGTTAAACTCTGATTCTGAAAATAAATGATTCCATTCATTTGATGGGTCAAAGATAAATAACGTCTCTCGTTACATTTTGTGTTAAATTCAATGCACGGCATTTACAGTCAGAAAAATGAAGAACTCGTGAAAAGTATGCATAAATATATATCCATATATTTGTCATACAACAAGTGACACGTACCTCACGTGACTCACTACAAACTGGTGGCCTCGTACGTTTCATGAATGACTGTTAATTCGTGTGTAAATTGATTTAAATGTTGGCATGTTGAAAGAGTAACAGCTGATGAGCTGTGAATGTTTACGCAGCGGCTGGGCTGCGCGCTTGGAGCTGCACCTTTCAAGCAAACGCTGCATGTATAAGCGTTGGGCTGGCAATGTTTTAAGAGCTGAAATTGTGTCATTAAGTCTTGTGAAAGCTGAATTGTACGTCTGTATGTGTAACATAAGCTGGCTTTGAGCTGTGGAAACGCTTTATTCTGTTTAAACTGTGTTGAATTCGCTGTTCTGGTCCAGTTCGGTTCTGTGGTTCCGACTCGGTTCTGGAACAGTTCGAACGAGTCGTTAAATAGCTAGAAAGACGTTTTGTCACGGAGCGCCGTTCTCTGTGCAGCTCAGGGGGTTTATTCGTTACAAATCTTAACAGAAAAAGTGCATTTTGATGGTTTAAAAGACGAAAAAGTGACGAACTATTTTACGCTAATCTAACTTGCTAGTTGGAGAATACGCTTCCTGATTGGTTGAATTCGCTGTTGTGGAGCGCTTTGATTGGTTGAGAAAGCTGACTGGCGTGGCTACGTCACTCCCTCTCACCCTGCGCTGCTTTGCCATTGGTGATTTCAGTCACGTGACCCGGATATGAAATTCGTTTTCATAGGGAAATAAAATCTGCTTTTTAAAGCTAAAAAGCGCCTTTTAAAGTGATTCTGAAACGCTGTTAAGTGCTTCGAAGCCTGCTCGCTGAAATTCTGCCACGTTACAGTTTAAAATTCGTCAAAAAATGATGTTTTTAAACAACGCTAGCGATGCTAATTTTAAGCTAACAAGCTAACGACCGGAGCTTAAACTACGCTTAAAATCACTAAATGAAGCTACCAACAGACCCAAAAACTCATGTTTGAAGCTATAAAGTCTGATTGCAAAAACTTTTGCCACGTTTGTGTAAAAAATCCGTTCAGAAATGTTGATTTTAACCGAGTTTAGCCGAAGCTAACTTCAAGCTAAGCGGCTAACAACAGGATGTCAACCGAACGCCACAGGAAGTTATAGCTCCCCTAGTGGATAACACAAACATTGTCGGAGTTAAAATTGTGGAGGTAATACTGACATCTTCTGGCGAACCTTGAGAAGACAGGTTTCACTCGCTTATTAGGTCTAAATAGTGAAATTAAACGTTTTAATCTTTCTAAAAGCATTTTCGAGTCAATAAACGTTCCTTAAAGCTGAAAATTACTGTTATCTTGCATTTTAAAAGTTAGAAGGTATTCATGCAAACGAGCATTCACCAAAAAGTTTTATTTCACTGGTAATCCTTTAAAAATAAGGTACAAAAATAAACATTAACTTTTTAAAAATAGAAACAGTTACAGATTTTCACAAAGTTGGAAAAAGTTTACTCATTTGCTAAAAGGATAGTGCACGTTTAATTGATAAATCACTAAATAAAAATAAATATATCAGACGAAGAGACTTTGCTGATTTTATTTATTTTGAAAAACCTAAAACATTAAAATTCTCCTGTTTAAACTTTAAATAGAAGAAAAATGCCAAGCGACGAAGAAGAAGACACCTCTTCAAAACCAACAAATGATGACATCATTTTGGGGGCATTACATATTTTAACATCTCCACTCATTGGTAAAGAAATGCAGCAATTACAACTACTCGATGAAGCTCAAAGACAAGAAGAGCTGAAAAGTTTGGCCGCAGGAACATTAAATACAGAGAGTAAAAAGCTCAGCCTTGAACGGTTAGCAAAAATCTCCCTGCTTCTAAAAGCTGAATTGGATGAACGGTCGGAACGCCTTGACTGGATGTATAAAACACATGAGAGGAATCTCTCAGAAATGCAGGCGTCACTAGAAGCAAAATCTTATGAAAAGATTAAAGAAATAGACCGTCAGTACAAAGCCACGTGTGAAGATAACGATGTGCTACAACAACAGTTGCAGCTTGCAAAAACTGAACTGGAACAATGCAAAATAGATAAACAAAATCTACAAAAGCTACATATGCGTTTAGAAGGTGACTACTGTACATCCCAGGAACATTTAAAAAAATGTGAGGCGAAACTAATAGCAGCAATAGAAAAAGGTAAAAATGTTGGGCAAGGTGACCTGGAATCAAAACCAGACCCTGAACAGGATCGGGGTAATACACCAATCACTCAACGACCTCTTTACTCACATGGTGCTTTTAGACCCATCCAATCACCTACACAAACGGGCAGAGTAACACCCCCACAACTGATCACGCATGTGAGACCATTGATATCTTCTCCATCAATGGATGACTTGCAAAAAATCTCAAAATATGTACAACGTTTCATCCCTGAACCGTTGGGCTCCGCTGGAACGAAAGCGTACCTCAGAGATCTGGATTTCAGATTGAGAGCTTATCCAAACGCAACGGTAGAAGATAAAATCAGTCTGATACGACTCACTTCGGACAGAGATGTGTTTACCTTCATCGAGCGTTTACCAGATGCAACGAGAAGGGATTACAAACTTCTGTGTGAAGCTCTGATTAAAGAGTACGACACCTGCGCAGGACCTACTGGGTATCCAGCCGCAGACAAGGTCACGCAGGGCAAGAATGAACATCCAAAAGTTTATTACAAAAGAATCTTCCAAGCTTATTTTGGTAACAGAAATGAAACCGGAATGGAGGAAGAAGAAGGTTTTAAATTTGTTTTCAGCAAAAATCTCCATCCTGACATTCAAACGTCAGTGCAAATGATGGCAAATTACAGAGAAAAATCCATCAGTGAGATTAAACAGTGCGCTGTGAACGTGTTTGAGGCACGTTGCCATGCCAAGACGCCCATAGAAGTGTTTCCTGGTGTAAAGGTTAAACCCCACTCCCTAGAATTAGAAGGAAGGCGTGCATCGCCACCCCCTCCTAAAAAGGGAGAAAAAAGGCAGTATTTTCAGACTAACAAACCGCATTATGAAGGTGCACGCTGGGATAAAAAGGCTCCTCCTTCAGAGGACGAACGTGATTATCGTAAATGGGACCAGCGGAGGACGCAAAAAAATGGGAACCGAGAGGAACCCCAAAAAGACGTACCTA
>NW_023624145.1:0-3955 GCF_014905685.2 Nematolebias whitei | reverse complement strand
ATACGGTAGAAATGATAGAAAATTAGCCTACGATATAGATCTGTCTTCTACCGGCTAACCGCAGTAATGCTGTGTCTGAAGTAAAATCTGAGTTTTCAGTTTAATCGTAACCTTTTATTTAGTTGAAAACTGTGCTCAAGTGGCGTTAAAGTCTTTTCTTCGAGAGATAAGTAGCGAAGCTACAAGCTAACTACGGTCGGCTTGCCGTAGTGTTGCCATATTCGGACGCATGCGCAAATCGCTATGTTCCGTCGAAAGTTGTTTTTTTTCCACTGAAAGTTAAAGTAAGCGTTGGTCAGCTTTAGAGAAACCTGCTCTCTGATCTGTGAAAAGAACGTTGTGTTGAGTGATTTTACTGCGAGACCCTCTGGTCAAAGCCACAGACTCACTTTGTGTCAACTCTCCATTAAAGCGGAAGGTGGCGCCCACTAGAGGTTTGGAGGGTGAAGTGTTTCAGTGTAAAATGCTGCTCTGTTGCTGTTCATTTCTTAAGTTAATAAGACCGGAAACTGTTAAGAGTTAACAACATATTTTTTTGTTTATATTATATAAACATATGGCTAAAACTACATTTGATATAGTTTGCACTGTTTTGCACAAGAAAGAAGCCTAATACTTGATTTGTTTATTATTTAAAAACTCTCTGGACCAAGTAGTGGAATTTTCTTAGTTCAAAATATATGATGGCAAAAGGACACCCTATGCCTTTTTTTTAGCAAGTTTTATACCAAAAACATATTGCAATATATATCGTTATCGCCACACTTCACAATACATATCGTGATATGAATTTTATGCCATATTGCACATTCCTACATAGTGGTTTGAAGCACTTGTACTTTTTTCCTCCCCACATACCTGTATTGCAACAAATTCTAGATAGAAGATGTGCCGAAAGCAAGATAAGTTTGTAAAATGTAGCTAAAATACTTATTTACAAAGAATTTGAATGGGACTTTCAGTCATCTTGACAAAACCATTTCACCACCTGGTCCAGGAAAGCAGCCAGTCTCCATCAGATTGGAAGAAAAAAAAACACTGAAAGGGGCAGGAGGATGAAAATAGCAATCATTATAGGGTCGTTTAGTTCCTCAGGCAAGATATGTGCAACACCTTGCCCTCTGCAACACTGGAATGTAGTTTGGCAGAACATAGTTGACAAGGAAGGGCATGAACGATGGAGGCATGAGAAAGGTTTGGACAAGAAATACAAGAGACGAGTTGTTCACTGAGATTCTTTTGTAAAGTAAGACGACTCAACCATGTCTTGAAAAAGGGAATGTATAAACAGATGACAGCAAAGGTTGAGGAGAACTACTGGCATTTTTTTTAAACACTAGACAAAATGCTGCTGTCAAATTATCTGTGAATGACTAACAGTTTAAAGTGCCGACATTTATCATACTGTAAAAAGAAAGAACAAAAATAAGATAAAAACTAATGTTTTAGTGGATACAGTCTCGACATATTTTAAAACTGAGGTTAACTAAATTTTTTAAAAAAAGATCAAAGAAAAGAAGAAAGCATTCACATTTAATGCAATGATTTAAAGGATACATTATTTATATAAATGTTACTGATTACTTCCTGTGAATCATAAAACAGCTGTTCAATGGTTTTGGCGCCACGACACGACTGTCGTTAAAATATTTGACCCATTGACGATATATTAGAATAATAGACACTCCATGGGAACCTGGAAGTTGAAGCCTAAATGGGACCAATCTTCTCAAAGGCTGGTTCATGTACAAGTTTGAAGTCCTGCCCCCTCTTCAAAAAAACAAACAAACAGAACTTTGTCTTTGTTAAAAAAATAAACCTAACATTTATCATGTTTTAACACAATGATTTACAGTATTTAGTTATTACTTTGCTGTATAGAAAACAGCTGCAACAAAAATACTTTGGTATTTGTTTAGCTTTATTTTTTTATTTAAAGCGTTAAATGGATTTTCTAAAAGACAACACGGCATCACCCATAAAACTTTATCTTGTGGCTTCATTCCTCAACAACTGAAGAAAGATGGATATTGTGTTTGATTTGTCTTATCTCAAAACGGTCCGAGAACATTTATTGCTTGAAATGCCAAATGGCAGACATCATGGTGCGTTGGTCTTCTAAGCTAACTCATAAATTTAGAATTATAAATTCAACCTTTATTTATACAGGTTAGTCCCATTGAGCCTTGGAGACCCATTTACAAGAGACCTGAAAACTATTATCAAAACTAAACTATCAAAACCATTAAAACTAATATCAAAACAGAATATTTGAATCTAAAAAGTTAAAATATTTTCTTTCAATTCCTTAATATTTCTTCAGAATAAGTTATAACTGTTAAATTAATCAGCTTTGTGGTAAATTGGACTTTTTTTTGTCTGTGTGTGTGTGTGCATACTCTAGGAGTTAGAATAAAACTGAACTATAATTGCATGCAATGCATGATCACAACCACCAAAAGCAGATGTGCTTGCCTCCAAAGGAGGAAGTATGTACTGCTAGTGCACAAATTAGCCATATGTGTATAGACAATGCAACACTTTACCACAACCTGCAGTAATTAATAAAAAGTAAGATGTTAATAGTTTGTAACTTAGCCATATAAACCCACTTTACAATATATTTACTATGATGCTGGGCCTAAAATGTGCTCAGTTTTCTTTTTTTTTTTTTTTGCAATCAGCCAAGTCAATCCAACTTAGTTTTTATTTTGTTAATTTAGTTTGGAAACACTAAGAAAATCCCAAATGAGTGGATTTAAAGAAAACAAGTTTGCTAACTTACACCATGGACTCTCAGTTTTCTAAGAATGTTGTTAATCCTTTTTGGCAAAAACAAACGTGTCTCTATTTGACTGTGATCAATTGTAATTATAGATCCAACCCTGAGGCTGCTTTCACCGTTATCAGTGCACGTATTGACAAGGCGGTGGATCAGCGTCAGCAGTCAATTCAGGCTCAACTGTGAGCGGAATTAAATGGCTGTGGATTGGACAAAAAATATTGTGACGATGTTTAAAAAAAGGAAACCAATCAGACAGTTTTAATTGGGAATGAATTGTGGCTTCGTGAACCAGTGTGATTTGAAATAAACCATTCAGTCCAAGCAAATAGAACATGAGCAGAGAACACAGTTATACAAATTGCCTCGAAGCCTCAGGCTGTTCTCATAATTTTCATGTCCCTGTTTCCTTCAACTGCTTCTCCGTCAACAGAGACAATCTTTGATCTTTGATCCGTGACAAAGGGTTGGCCTTTCCCTCCTTCCCGTCCTTTTGCTCTGCACCCATTCGTGTGGAACAACTAAAGTAACATCTCAATGCTTGCAATCAGCAAATCCAACACAACGCATAAGCTGTGGCAACATAATGCAAATGACCAGAAAGGACTTATGATGATAACCTAACACATAAGTGCACAGCTGCCAGAATCACAGGGAGCCATGTGGTGCAGCAGATATGAGGATGATGGAGACTCGGAGGTATGGTGAGATGTGTGATAAAGGACCTTTTCCAGTATGATGAAGGGAGGGGGCAGAAGGCAGAGGTGTGACTCTGTTGCAAAGGCCACACCCAAGAAGAGCAAACATATGTAAGGAGTCCACATGCATCATTGGAAACATGAATACCTGAAGAGATCTCTGTCCCTTTTAGAGCTTGCAATAAGCTATTGTTTTTAACAGTGCTACGTTTCTATTCAAACTGCCACATAAACACCATTCGTTAAAGCCAAGAGGCAACAGCGTCTGAATCAGAATGTTTGTTAAAGGATGTGTGAACCCATGTATGCGGGTGTCCATGCACAATAAAGCATAGCAATAAAGCAGAACAAATGATTGCATGAAGGGCAATGTGGGTCAAACTGTTTCCACCTGACTTAGCTTATAGGCACCAATGATAGAGACCGGCATTAATGGAGAAATACAATAGAATCAGATGAAATGTGAGGTACTCTT
>NW_023624144.1:0-3956 GCF_014905685.2 Nematolebias whitei | reverse complement strand
AAGAAAAACAGTAATAACATCTAAGATATGAACTAAGAAAAACATCAACTAAATATACACTAAGCACTCATAACATAAAACATTGAACATCAGCACAAACATGAACATGAGTCTGTGAGCAGATGTGCACGCATGAACACATCAACATTGAAACAGATCAGCAGCAACATGAAACAGATCAGCAGCAACATGATATGGTTTTTCACAGTGATTATTCTAGTTAGAGATTCATGAGTCTAACAGCCTCAGGGTAGAAGCTGTTCCTCAGTCTAGTGGTTCTACACTTAATGCTCCTTAACCTCCTTCCTGAGGGGAGTGGGGCAAAAAGTGTGTGTGCTGGGTGGGTGGGGTCCTTCATGATGCAGGTGGCCCTCTTCCTGCATCTGGAGGTGTAGATGTCTGTGATGGTGGGGAGGCTGATTCCGACAGATTTCTGTGCAGCCTTCACCACTCTCTGCAAAGCTTTTCTTTCTGCAGCTGTGCAGCCTCCATGCCACACATTGATGCTTGAGCACAGGATGCTCTCCACTGCACACCTGTAGAAGGAGGTGAGGACTGAGCTTCCCAGACCAGCTCGCCTCAGCCGTCTGAGGAAGTAGAGTCTCTGATGAGCTTTCTTGATCAGGCTGGTGGTGTTGTTGCTCCAGCTGAGGTTGTCATTCATGTGTACACCCAAGTACTTGTAGCTGGAGACCACTTCCACCGCAGATCCTCTTATGTTCAGGGGGGTGTAGGTGTTTTTGTTCCTTCTGAAGTCCACAATCATCTCCTTTGTCTTCTTCACATTGATGTGAAGGTTATTCTCTCTGCACCAGCTCTCCAGGTGTTCCACCTCCTGCCTGTAGCTGGACTCATCATTGTTTGTGATGCATCCCACCACCGCTGTATCATCTGCAAACTTTACAACGTGACAGCCTGGATGGGTAGCTGCACAATCATATGTGAGCAGAGTAAACAGGAGGGGGCTCAACACACATCACTGAGGAGAGCCAGTGCTGAGGGTTATGGTGGAGGAGGAGAGGTTGTGGATCCTCACTAACTGTGGTCTGTTTGTTAAAAAGTCTAGTACCCAGTTGCAGATGGAGGGGCTTAGTCCTAGTGTGGATAGTTTGTCCATCAGGGTTTGGGGGATCATGGTGTTGAAGGCGGATGTGAAGTCCACAAAGAGCATACGGACGTAAGAGTTTTTCTGCTCCAGGTGGTTGAGTGCAGTGTGGACCACAGAGGAGATTGCATCCTCTGTTGATCGGTTCTCACGGTATGCATACTGATGAGGGTCCTCGTTGTTGTTGATGGTTGTTTTGATGTGAGTCATGACCAGTTTTTCGAAGCATTTAGCGACTATCGGGGTGAGGGCCACTGGCCGATAGTCATTCAGACCAGTCACTGTAGAGCTTTTTGGGACTGGGATGATGGTGGCAGTCTTCAGGCAGGTGGGAACTGTCTCCAGGGTAAGTGAGGTGTTAAAGATGTCTGCCAGCACCTCACAGAGCTGATCAGCACATTCCTTCAACACTTTTCCGGGGATATTGTCTGGGCCAGTTGCTTTGTGCGGATTAATCCTCCTGAAGGTACTCCTTACTTCTGCTGAGGTCACGCTGAGATGCTCTTCATCCGGTGGCGAGGTGAGTCTGGTGCTGGGTGGTCTGTTCGGGTCTTCAAAGCGTGCATAGAACTTGTTGAGGGCATCAGGCAGAGATGGGTCTTTGGGGCATTGTTCACTCCTTCCTTTATAATCTGTTATGCACTTAATGCCCCTCCACATGCTCCGAGGGTCTTGTGAGATGAATTGACCCTCGATCCTCTTTGCATATGCGGCCTTGGCCCTCTTAATACCAGCAACCAGCTCTTTTCTTGTCCTACTCAGCTCCTCTGAGTTTCCAGACCTGAAGGCAGTGTTCCTGGCTTCCAGCAGGGTACGCACCTCTGCATTCAGCCAAGGTTTTCTGTTTGGGTAGCTTTTAACATTTCTGATAGTGGAGACGGTGTCAGTACATGTACTAATGTAACCCAGTACTGAGGATGTGTATTGGTCAAGATCAAGCGAACCTCCATTTTCAGCAGCTTCTCTGAAAACCTGCCAGTCTGTTCGATCAAAACAATCTCTCAGTATGGGGCCACTGTCCTGGATCCAACATTTAACTTTCTTTTGAACCGGTCTGGAGCGTCTCAGCGGGGGCATGTAAGCAGGAGCCAGGAAGATTGAGATGTGGTCTGACAGTCCTAGGTGGGGGCGGGGTTCGGCTTTGTATGCATCTTTTACGTTCGTGTAAACACGGTCCAGCGTGCGGTCTCCACGTGTTGGAATCGTCACATGCTGATTAAAGCTTGGGAGACAGTCCTTTAGATTCACGTGGTTAAAGTCTCCGGCTACAACGTAAAGAGCCTCGGGGTGTTTGTTCTGCAGCGAGCTGATGATATCATGAAGCTCCTGTAGTGATTCATTAGCATTAGCGTCCGGAGGAATGTAAACAACTGTGATAAAAGTCACTGTGAACTCTCGGGGTAGATAATGTGGCCGACATTTCACTGTTATTTGCTCCAAAGCCTTCGAGCATGAGCTATTTACAACAGTACAGTTCGTGGACCAACTTTTACTCACGTAAATGCACACTCCGCCCCCCCGTGATTTCCCCGTTAGCTCGCTGCAGCGGTCCGCTCGAAATAAAAGTCTTTCATCCAGCTGGAAGACTGAGTCCGGCGTTTCACTTGTAATCCACGTTTCCGTGAGGCAAAGCACCGCACACTTCTTCATCTCTTCTGAGGCGCCCGCTCTCAGACGAAGTAAATCCATCTTGTTGTCCAACGAGCGGACATTCGACAGAAAGAGAGACGGCATGGGGAGTTTACCGGCTTTAGCGTTAGCTCGTAGCCTCACCATAACCCCCGCCCGGCATCCTCTCCTCTTAAGCCGGGAGCAGCGCTTCCTCTTCTGCCCGCTGGAACGCCTCTGCTGCAGCTTCCAGGTAGATGACTTTAAGATCTGCATTCTGCCGAGCGTAGCTTTGAGTTTGTTGCTGATTTCTGCTATATTTCGTGGCAAATCCGCTCCTATTCTCATCAGTTCGGTTCGGCTATAGTTCACACGCATAAATCGCGCGGAGTCAGGCACAGAGTCAATATCAAAACTTCTAAAAACTGGGATGGTACCGGGAGCCTGTGAAGCTGCAACTGCTCTGAGCGCGGCCATCTTGGCTATACAACCTCAGATGAAAAACCTAAGCTGAAGCAAAATGCAGATGGTGTGTGTATATAACCCCTAGTTATATATCTAAAAAAGTTAAATCTGGTCCTCTGGACATTCAAAAAAAACAAAACAAAGCAAAACAACAAAAAAATGTAGAAACGTTTCGTCTCTCATCCGAGAGACTTCCTCAGTCTGAGGTGCTGTATTCAGCTCAGTCTCTTAAATAGCACCTTCTCAGAGTGGATCAACCAGTTTTGCTGCTGACAACCAAAACCAGCTGATCACATGCTCAAGAAGGACCATCAGCATAACAATGGATCATTAGCACCCTGATGGCTGTTTACTATTCACAGAGGGCTGAGTGATACTAGCAATCACAACATTGTAAGAGGGGGACAGTTGAACCCGGAGGCCTCCACCCCTGTTTAACGATGGACGGTTTCTTTTCACAAAGATGGCCTCCTTTACTCCTCTCTCAAACCATGGTTCCTCTCTATCCAGGATGTGCACATCTTCATCCCTGAAAGAGTGACAGCTGGCCTGGAGATGAGTGTAGACCGCAGAGTCCTGGCCTGATGATGTTGATCTTCTGTGCTGGGCCATCCTTTTGGCCAGTGGCTGTTTTGTTTCCCCGATGCAAGACTGATCACAGCCCTCCTGACACTGAACAGCATACACAACATTACTCTGTTTGTGCCGGGGGACTGGATCTTTGGGATGACCCAGTCTTTGCCGTAATGTATTTTGGGGTTTAAAAGCCACTGGGACG
>NW_023624143.1:0-3956 GCF_014905685.2 Nematolebias whitei | reverse complement strand
AGGTAGTGCTCTGAAATATAAATGAAGTTTAGACAATTGTCAAGTCATATTTATTTATAGAGCACAATTTAAAACAGATAGACTGTTATCAAAGTGCTTAACACTAAGGGTAACACTGAGAAATAAAAAGCAGTAAGAATATACCTTAAAAAATTAAAACAGCAGCATTAAAATGAAGACATGGAACAAGATCTACTAAATGTAGTGGACTAGGCCTACGTCGAAACCCAGTCTAAGGTCAAAACTCTTGACCTTTAGAACCTTGTGGGACAGAAGCTGTCATTTCATGTATTTGAATACATAAATACAGGTTCACCCATCCTGAGACTTTCTTTCTTGAAGACTCAAGTGAAAAGAACACTCTCTTTTTATTATCATTACTATCTTACAAATGTTGATAATCAAAGTGTCTTAGTTCAAACCATTTTAGATGTTGCAGTGAACTAATCAATTTTATTAACTGAGTAATGATTTTTATTCTCATGATAAAAGCTGTGCAGAGTTTATGCATTTTCTGAGTGCTGCTTTTGAATGAGCAAGTGTGTGCGTTTACAAGGTTACAGTCAAACGAAAAACAAGTTGTTATGTTAAAACTGTCATGTTTTAGAATCCTCTCAGACGTAAATAGAGATGTTTTGCACCTGGTTCTTAGGAACGCCAAAACAGAACCCTCTCGGTCTCTGAGAACATTTCTGAACTGTCTCATAACAATTCTCGCTGTCTCTAACCCCTTACGTCACAAAAACACACCCCTTCTGGTCGTTTCTGACCAATAAAAAATCCCAAAAAGTGAACCGGGAAAGAGTCTTTAAAATGTCAGTACTTCCTGGTCTACTCAGAGTTTTTTCGGAGTTTTCGGAGAGTTCGAGAGTTCAGAGTTCTGGAGTTCTGAAGTTGCTGGAGTAGTTCTGTTAGAGACGGGATGATTCTGACATGACAAAAGCTCTTCCGAGTTTCATGGGATTATAACATTTCCACTGAGGTGAGCTGTGGCGGACAGAATCTCGCCGCTGCTCCGGACGAGTAACAGCATCCTACGGAGACGCTGAAAGGGTGCGTTAAACGGAATCTCGCCTGAGACATCTCCAGGTAAAAGAGTCGTTTTCACCACCTAAGTGTACTGTGAGGAAAAGCTGAAGAAAGCCCGGAGAGTGCCGTTCTGTTCAACACTCTACCTCAAACACCATCTCTCTTCCCTTTAAACTTCATCTTTCATCTTAAACTTTTCTATCAAGTAGAAATTCTCCCAGATATTTAGAAATGTCTGTGTAAAGTGCTTACCCACATTCATGTGGGTAAAAGATCATAGTTGTACAGTTATAAATGTCTGTTGGTGCAGCAACGGAGAAATCATGGCCGTATGATTTTTCCTGATTGATTGCTTTGTTGTTATTTTCATAATTTGCCAAATTAATGTAAATGTTTGATGTTAAATTTGATTCTGTAAATAAATGACCGCATTCATTTTGATGGGTCAAATTTAAATGACGTCTCCCGTTTGCATTTCCTTAAATTCAGTGCACGTTTTATTCAGTCCAGAAAAATGAGGAACTCGCGTTAAATGATGAATATATCCCAGCATCTGTTCATCTACAATTGGTGGCCCGTCACGTGCTCATAAATGGACTGTAACTAGTGTGCTAATTGATTTTCATGTTGGCATGTGTTATAAAATAACAGTTGAACCGTGCGTCTTTACGCAGCCGGAGCTGCGCGCTTGGAGCTGCACCGCCTGAAGCGAAATGTTGCATGTTTTTAAGCGTGTTGGTCTGTGATGCTCAGAAAGCTCACAGAGAAGCTGAAATTGAGTCACAAGTCTTTATAAAGCTGAATTGTACGTCTGTATGTGTAACTTAAGCTGGCTTTGAGCTGTGGAAACGCTTCATTCTGTTTAAACTGTGTTCCGGACGCTTCTGGTCCGCTTCGGTTCTGTGGTTCCGACTCGGTTCTGGAGCTTCGAACGAGTTGTTTTAAATAGCTAGGAAGACGTTTTGTCACGGAGCGCCGTTCTCTGTGCAGCTCAGGGGGTTGATTCGTTACATTTTTAGCAGAGAAAGTGCATTTTGATGGTTTAAAAGACGAAAAAGTGACGAACTATTTTACGCTAATCTAACTTGCTAGCTGGGGAATACGCTTCGTGGTTGGTTGTTTGCTGCTGTGGAAAGCTCTGATTTGCTGAGAAAGGTTGACTGACGTCACCTCCCCTCACCCCTACGCTGCGTCATTGGTTGAGAAAGACCGTGTGTAACGTTCTCATTGGATGAGGGACGTGTCAATCACACCACCCGGAAATGAAGACTCGTTTTCATAGGGAATAAAATCTGCTTTTTAACGCTGGAAAGCGCATTAAAGCTGTGTTCTGAAACGCTGTTTACATTCTTCGAAGCTTATTCGCTGAAAGTTCGCCACGTTTGAGTTTAAAGACCGTCATAAAATGATGCTTTTGAACTACGCTAGCGATGCTAAATTTTAAGCTAACAAGCTAATGACCGGGTGGAGGACGTGTCACGTCACTTCCCCCAAGTCGGAAATGAGCTTTACCGTGCTTAAATTCGCTAAATACGGCTGCGATTTTGTTCCACAAAACTCATGTTTCATGATATAAGGTCTGATTGGAAAAATTTTGCCACGTTTGTGTAAAAAATCCGTTCAGAAGTGTTGGTTTTCACCGAAGCAAGCCGATGCTAATTTTAGCTAACAAGCTAACGACCGGACGCCACAGGAAGTTATAGCGCCTCTGGTGGACAACACAAGCAGTGTCTGAGTTAAAATTGTTGAGGATCTGCTGACATCTTGTGGAGAAGACGTGGGATCACAGGTTTTCACTTCGTTTTTAGGTAAAGAGTGACATTAAACGTTTTATTTTTCTGAAAGGCAATTTTTGAGTTAAAAACCTTCCTCAAAGCTGAATTAACACTGTTATCTTGCGTTTTAAAAGTTATGAAGGTATTTATGCAAAGCAGCATTTACCAAAAAGATTTTATTCACTGATAATTCCTTATACAGGTTCATAATAAAATTAGAAACTTTTTAAAAAACAGATACAGTTACAAATATTCACAGAGTTGAAAAGTTTACTCATTTTGCTTGAAAGATAATACACGTTTAATTGCATAAATCACTAAATAAGAGTAAAACTTATCAGGAAAAAGAGATTTTCTGGTTTCTTTTGCCACCTAAACATTTACATCTACTATTTAATTTCTAAATAGCAGATAATGGCGGACGGAGAGGGAAACACTGACCCCTTACAATCCGAGGATGCGGTCCAGACAGCCTTACACATTTTAACAAATCCAATTCTTGGCAAAACTTTGGAGGACTTGCAAGTCCTTGATGACGATCAAAGACATGAGGAGCTGCAGAGTTTATCAAGAGCAGCTACAGTGAAGGAGGACGCAAAATCAGGCCGCGTACGGTTAGCAAAAATCTCTCTGCTTCTGAAGGCGGAATTAGACCGTTTGGTAGTGGAAAAGGGCGTGCTATTCAACGGATATAAGTCTGAAAAAGAGAGGTGTGACGAATTGATAAGTGAATCTGAGGCGCTGCAGCAACTCCTTGAGGCTGCTGAAGACCTCTCAAAGAAAAAGCTGTCAGAACAGGCTCAATCATATGAGGAGAAGTGTGCCGAGCTGATAAGTGAATCTGAGTTGCTGAAACAAAAGATTCAAACTGATAATGACCTCTCAAAGAGAGAGCTGTCAGAACAGGCTCGATCATATGGGGAGAAGATTGCGGATAAGGAACGAGCGTACCAAGACGCGTGTGCGGATAACGATGAGTTACAAGCACGGTTGCAAACCGCTTTAAGGGAGCTGGCCGATTGCAAGGCAGAAAAGGGGTTAATAACCCGGAGTTGGCTGACTTTACAACATGAAAATCAGTCAACAAATGAGCGTCTGGCAGCTTGTGAGGAGAATTTAGCTACAGCTACAAACCTGTTTTCTGACATGGAG
>NW_023624142.1:1423-3956 GCF_014905685.2 Nematolebias whitei | reverse complement strand
TTTGTTTGTGAGCTCAGTTTAAGTGTAGAAACATTGTGAAGTGTTTCAATGAACTTATCATCATCGCTCAATTTTTTTTTTTTTATTATTATTTTTTTTAAAGAAAGAGAAGAAAGAAGAATAAATAAATAATAAAAAAGAAGAAGATAAGACGAGAGACCACCATGACAAAACAACATGCACAGCACAATGCCACCCACAATATCACCATGAAACATTCGACATCGCACAATGAATCATCTAGCTTCCGCCACTACCCAACCTAGCGTGCATCTGTCAAAGCACCTGAATCCAAACACCCGCGCAAGCACGCCCACCACCACCAGATTTCTCCAAAAGAATGCCCAATAGTGGACGCGGGGGCCCACAGACCCGCCCCCCCAGGACACAATGGCAACATAGGGAGGACCGGAGCCACAGACACACAGCGGCCCACAGGCCCGGAGCCCCAAGAGTCTCCCAACAGGGAGAACCGCACCCCCCCAGAGAGGAGCAGAGGAAAGAACCGGGTGACCCCAGCCACCACAATGCAGAGCCTCCAGGAAGCTGCAACGACGAGCCCACAGGCCCGGCCAGCGACCCATGCCCCCCCCAAGTAGATCCGGCCATGGACACCGAGCCCCAAGCCCCGAGGCCATACCACCCCCTAGCAGAGCCCCGACAGAGCCAGGGCACCCAGGCCCCGCCAGGCAGCAACCAGGGCGGACCGACGTGCACCCCACCACCCAGCCCAGACACCGAGAGCCACCAATGCACCGGCGGCAAGGGAGTCCCCCGCCAAACGGGGGCACGACCGAGGGGAGTGGACCCCACACCAAACGTGGGGCCCAAATTGATCCAAGAGAGGGGGGACCACCAAAAACCCAACCCGAGCAACCAACAGGCACACACAGATAGCCCGACAGAATCTCTGTCGGGCCGACCGCATGCACCATCTACCTGACAGCGACCACAGGCCGGCCCCAGCCCAAGGGGCAGAGCAGCAGGGAGCCGCAGCCGAGGAGGGCCGGCTCTCACATCAAGAGCTCCGCACCATAGGCCCGGAGACGCCCCAGCACGCCACCCATGCACCCCCCCACACACAGAGCACCCCCACCGCAAATGCCACACAGGAAGACCAGCCAGTGCCCGGATGAGATGAAGCCACGCCCCCAACCGCCACCCTACACCACCAATGACCACACGTACACTACCATAGCCGACCCCCCGCCAAAAGCCGGCAGCCACCCCGGTCAGAGTGCCGTCCATCGCAACCAGGAACCTAGATTAAAAGAATCGGAACAGCCCAGGAGGAACCGAAGCACCGGCCCCAACACTGACCGCCCCCAAGGCCCAAAGCCCACCCGCAGCCCAGACCCCAACAATGCGGCCCCCCCCCTCCATCCCCGACCCCTAGTGTCACACGGAGAAAGGAGGTGTTTGTGAAAGGGGAAAAAATAAAAAAATAAAAAAAATAAAATAAATAAATAAATCTATATATGCATAAATAAATTATGAACAGACCCACTTCCTTCTCCTCCCACTCGAATATGGTGTTGATGCATGTTGTTATACAGTGCGTTTAAAATGGGGGGATGAGGTGGCGACCGGCACAGACCCACCTCTTGCCCAGAGAGCAGGCGGCGCCCGTTCACCCCTCATCTCCGCACAGAACCCTAAATGTCTACATGCTACATATGAGAGTGGGCACAGGTCCGGGGAGGTGGAAATGGTAGTACATCCCACCACCTAAGTGCGATCATGTGCCCACTCCAGATCCTATATATGCATGTGTCGTGAGAGTGTTATAAGTGAGTGTCTAGGTTGTATATTAAAATTAGGGCCCAGGACCCCACCAGCCACGGAGATGGATGATTCTCCCCGTAGCTCAGTAGTGCATCTGAACCCCAAAACCCTGTTTGAGTGGTGGTGTGGTGGAGTGGGCGGAGGAGGACGTTGGGATGGGGAGGTGAACTGAGGTGGCAATGCCCCCCCAGGGGACCAGCTCCCCCACTGACCCCAATAGGCACCCCCACTCTCCAAGATCCACCAGGGGACAGAGGCTCTAACAGAGATACCTAGGAGGAGGTGGCAGCCGCACCACCAGGGATCAAGGCCACGGACCGGCACATAGTCCCCGAGGACCAACCAGAACCAGGGCCAGCAACCCAGACCCATCCCGAAACCGTCCAGACGCCCCAACCCGATTCCCAGCCCAACACCCAGCCCCCCAACCAGAGAGGCCACCAAACCCCAACCGGGACAATCAGCCAGGAGTGCCCAAACAGTCAGAGATAGAGCACTACAGCGACCAAGAGCGCCCCCCCACCCCAAAAAAGCAAAAGACCAGTCCACCCATAACAACACCCACAGCGAGAGCGCCCCATGCAAGTGAGGGCACACACCCAGCGAGCCCAGACTCCCCCGGCCCCACAGCACACAGCCCCCCACACGAGAGCCCCCAATATACCCCACCCCAGTCACAGCCCCCCACAGCCCAGCCCCCCAGCCAAGCACCATGCCGCGGCCACCGCCAGGCAAGAAGACGCCCAGG
>NW_023624142.1:0-1323 GCF_014905685.2 Nematolebias whitei | reverse complement strand
CCCATCAACAGTCCCACCCCCCCACGGCACAGGCCCCAAAGCCCACCAACGCACCGAAGGCCCCAAGGCCAGGGCCGGGCGCCGGCGCACCCGCCGGCCCAAGACCCCGGCAACATACCTGTCAAGGCCCGAGATCCCCGGACCAAGCCGGGAACCCCGCCCAGGAGCGATACCACCCCAGAACCCGCGCCCGCGTCCACCCCAGACCCACCCAGGGACAGCCAGGTCACCAGGCCAGTAACCCATGTCCGCCGGTACAGACCGCCCAGAAGCCCGCATGCAGCCAGCACAGGCCATCACCCAGAACCACCAGAGCCACCTCCCCAGTCGGGCGCCACCGCTCCAGGCCCATGACCCCCCCCCACGTCCCCAGCCCCGACACCCCACCCACACCGACCACCATGCCCCACGGGACAGAATCAAAGGGGACCACCCACCTCCACTACGTGTTGGAGCCGATTAAAGAAGTCCAGAGAGAATAGTCCGATGTGGGGGTACAGGCTGTCTCAAGACTGATGTAATCTAATAGAAGGTCTTTATACTGTTTAATACTAAGTGTATTTTTATTTTTCCAATTCATGAGTATAGTTTTCTTTGCTATACATAGGGCAGTGAGAATAATATGAATTGATTTTGTCTCCAAGGTGACATCATCTAAGTGGCCCAATAAGCAAACTGACGGGGAGAGTGGAATATTACATCTCAGACACTTTGATAAGTCTTCACATATCCGGCACCAAAACCTCTGAACAGGTGGACAGAACCAAAATGCGTGGATGTAATTGTCCGGAATATTGTCTGTACACTGTGAGCAAATATTAGATGATGCGAAACCCATCCTGAACATCCGTTGACCTGTATAGTGTACTCTATGAAGGATTTTGTATTGTATTAGTTGTAAATTCGAGTTTTTAGTCATCTTAAAAGTTCTCAGACAGATCTGCGACCAAAAGTTTTGGTCCAAATTAACTGACAAGTCTGTCTCCCATTTTACAATGGGAAGAGATATAGCTTCATCTATTTTACTGAGTTTCTGATAAACCTTAGATAGTAATTTGGGAGGGTTAAGATTAAGGAATTCTAATACACTTGTTGACATTTCAATCCTAGTGTTATTAAGGTTAAATTTATTTTTGGTTATAGATTTAATTTGTTGATATTCTAAAAATTTATTCTTATCAATCCCATATTGTGTAATTAATCTGTTAAATGGGATGTAGTCCACTTCTTCATATATATGTTCCAAATATTCAATTCCTTTACACCTCCAACCTGGGAATTACCCAACTTTTATTATTATTTTCTAGCCAACAGGCTAGAATA
>NW_023624141.1:0-3956 GCF_014905685.2 Nematolebias whitei | reverse complement strand
GTGTCTCATGAGTAGAGTCATGTAGAGTCTAAAAGTCTTGTGACCATATATATATCTATATAAAGCTCAAACTTGCACAGGCCAGTTAGCAAACTGTGCTTTTTTCCTTTAAACTCCTAGGACCTGGCATCCACATGGACAACCTGGCATCCACATATGCAAGAGTTCGGGTCTTAGGAGATTAATGTGAATATAGTTTATATAGTTTGTAGTTCCTTTGGGAATTACTGTGCAGAGGTTTTGTGTGCCTAAGATACTCACACTACATTTTGCTTTTGCTGAGAGAGAAATATTGTTTTATTTCTGCAAAGTGGTGTGGTGTAATCTGGTTTAAGTATTGGCTGAGGAGTTCCCTATTTTGCAGGTTGTTCATGTGAGCTCAACACAAAAAGCCCACTAGTGCACGTGTGGGTTTTCTCCTCCTGCTGTCCAAGCCTCATTTGGTAATATGTTATACAATGACCCTAGGAGTAAGTGTGTGTGCTTGTGTTTGTGTGGCTGTGTGTCTCATGAGTAGAGTCATGTAGAGTCTAAAAGTCTTGTGACCATGACCTGGACAAAGTGGGAATGAAAAGGGGATGACTTAATACGTTTAAGCACAAAGTCCTCTGATAAAGCATAAAAATTCCAAAGTCAGCTGCTTTTTTATTATACAGTGATATAAGGAGAAGGTCTAGGTGGATAAATGGATCAGTTAAATTAAATTAATCTAAATTCACTTATAGATTTTGCACCAATTCACAAGAAAAGTCATCTAAATGTGCTAGACAGCTAAAGTAAACAGATCAAATTCAATGTCAGTCCAATTTTTTTTACACTAGTTTTTAACTTTCTCCAGTAACTTCAAGAATGTTAGTTGAGAAAAGACACTAAAGCAAAATCTGTACTTCATTTTATCTTTTTAATCCAACCATGTCAAACTACTGGAACAATGAAATGAAGCTTAACCAAGAATAAATCTTAGAAACGGAGAAATCTTCATAATTTTTACCATATGCTTTTAAGGTGTTTAGTAGGTGCTTGTTGCATTGGGAAAAAAAAAATCAAGATTTCTATGAGTTTCAAGTTTTAAAATTTCTGGGAGACAATGTTCTGAGACAAAATACATAAAGTAGGCTACATCTCAGTTGTGAGACTTTACATGATGGTATCATGTGACTTCTCTTCCAGGGATACTTCTTGTTTGCCCTCAGTACAACTAATAATGGTGTTTAGATGGACATTGAAATATATGTTGACCCTGTTACTGCTTCAGTTTTAATAAAACAGATTTTTGGAAGAAAATCTTAAATGTCAAGGCATTCATGATGCTGAAACAATCTGTTTATTGCCAAATATATATTTGTTTTATTTTACATTCAGCGACTCCAGTATGCTTGTGCTCTCACCATGCTCTATATATAATCATCAGATTCATGACTATTCAACCACATACACCCAAGTTTTCAGTATACTACATTGGTCTTTTACTCTCTTTGACTATCAGAACACTCTGCATGCTCAAATATCACCATGCTAACACAATGATGTCACCACTTGTGTCATGTCTGCTCTACGTTGCTTCCATGACTTCGTCATGATCTGAGAGAACAAAGGCTTTTAGTACAAAACCGTCACTACATCAACTTTTCTTTGCTCCTCGTCCAACAGACCTGACCATGATTGGACAACTCTTCCTTGCTTTGCATTCAAAAGATAAATGTAGGTCAGCTGAGTATAGGGAGGTTTGTTGTGAGGAAACTGTGGGCAGTGCCACATCATGGAGAGAGCTTTCTCAAAAAACAGTCTTCTCTTGACTCTTAAAAAAAAAAAAAGGATTACAGAAGTCCCTCACTTATCACTGGGGTTACATTCCAGACACCCCTGTGATAGGTGTAAATCTGCAAAGTAGGGACATTGTATTTATATATTGCACTCTTGCAATGTTCTTCCTGTGATGGACTTGCGACCCGTCCAGGGTGTACCCCGCCCCTCGCACAGTGATTGCTGGACATGGGCACCAGCGACCCCCGTGACCCAAAAATGGAATAAGCAGGTAAAGATAGTGGATGGATGGATGGATGCAATGTTCTTAACAATGTTCTAAACTATCTAAACGCTCTATAAGAGCACAGTGAAAGAGGGCAGACAGACTGATGCTAAGATTACTGAGCCAATCCCTGGGTTGAACTAGCCATTGGGAGCACCGGGACATTTCCCGGTGGCCTGGCCCGCTCAGTGATAGTTGAGGGGCTGGACCAAAGGCACAGTCTGTGTCATGCTTGATTATTTAAAAAAAACAATCCAATCACTGAAGCACCCCGAGCACACATGTGTGTCTCTGCTCTGCTGTGACAGACAGCCTCAGAAAGAGAAAGGAGAAGGCGTGGGAGATTGTCTACCTTTCCTCATTGCTATTGCTCAGGGAGCTTCAGTGAGGCGGATACCTGAGTGAGCAGCATGGATTGTTTATTTAAAATAATCAAGCATTACCTGAACCGAGCCTTTGGTCCAGCCCCTCGGTGATCACCGAATGGGCCAGGCCACCGGGAAATGTCTCAGTGCTCCCGATGGCTAGTCCGCCCCTCAGCACAATGCTCTGGTTGTTTTTTTTTTTTTTTTTTTTTCCATTAATCAGACAGTCGTGTGTCGTGCATAATCTTACGTTGAAAACCGGCGAAAGAGTGAGTCACGAAAGTCAAACCACGATGTGTCGAGGGACTACTGTAATGACATTTTGATGTATTAATAACTTGAGTTTGCACAGAAGTGTTGCAAAGAAAACTATAACGAGAGCATCCTGCTAAAGCTGAATGAAAGTCTGATCTTGATTCCACTTTTGTTTGGATGAAGAAAGCACAAAGAACAAATTGTACCATATTGTAACAAAGAAAGCTTAAATCCTAAAATAAACAGATGGTCACAGACAATGATTTTCTGTCCAAAATGGCCTCATTGTCTTACTGCTCTTCTAATTGGCACCTACAGTAGAAACGCAACAACAATTCATCACTTCCTACTTGGTCCTTTCTTAGGCTGATAGACTCAGCAAGTTCATGACATGAGAAAGACAAGGTTGATGTGACACTTTCTTTGTGCTGCATTAACTGAGAAGCCTGCTGTTAGTTAAAAAAGTCCAACACAGCTGTCTTATAAGATTAGAAAAGCACACGCACGGAAAAGCTTGTTAATCAACTTGTCACTTGTTAATTAACCTGCTCTGTTTGGTTGTGACAGTAAGGTTTTGTGTGTCAGTCAAATTTAATAAAGAGCACAATCTTTTTAATAGTGTAAAATGGTAATAAGGAACAAAGGGGAGGGGGTGACTTAGTTCTGTGATAGTAAAGATTACAAGTAATGAGATTCTGAATAAAAGAGTTTACTTCTTTTTACAGCAGATATGCAATATTGATTTATTGACACTCTGATGGGTAAAGGTGTTAAAAGCCAATTTGCTGATGGAATAGAGTTGAGCAGTGACACTGCATGCTCAAGAACTATAAGCACTGACGGCTGCTCTTTGTTCCAAAATAATCTTGTTTTTCTACTGCGTTCTTTAGAAAGAAATGCAGCCAAGAAGCAGAGATGCCTTTTACTCTAGAAAGAAAAACTTCAGGGAGTATGGCAAGCCCTTTTAACATAAAATCGGATTCACCACGCTTACATTCCAGATATCTGAAACTGAGTTTTGACTAGACATATTAGTTATTTAAGATATCTCGAATTGCATTTTGACTAGTCAAAATACTTATTTAAGATATCTTGAATTGCATTTTGACTAGTCAAAATACTTATTTAAGATATCTCTAATTACATTCTGACTAGTCATAATGACGTCAGATTTACCATTGAGTTGTATGGAGGTTTCAATTCAAGATATCTTGAACTGAATTTTGACTAGTCAAAAATACAGTTCTAGATATCTCTAAGTTAATTTTGACTAGTCATTATTTGCTTTCAAGATATCTCACTTTTAG
>NW_023624140.1:0-3958 GCF_014905685.2 Nematolebias whitei | reverse complement strand
GGATGTTAAAGCCAGCAGCAGGGCTGTTTTAAGAGACAAGAATTTAAGTGAAACTTGATCCAGAGGCTCAAAAGGAGCCTTGATCAGGGCTCGCAGGACCAGCGTTAAATCCCACTGTGGAACGAGTGGGCGTGAAACCGGCCTATGTCTTTGTACACCTTTTAGAAACCGCTTCATCAGCGGGTGATTAAAAGCTGTTCTGTCTCCGAACCCTTCGTGGCAGGAAGAGATGGCTGCAGCGTACGTTTTAATCGTGCTGAATGCCAACTTCCTATCCATCAGCTGTTGAAGAAAGGACAGCACGCCACCTAATGGACATGAGGTGGCCTCCAGACCTTTCTCTGTACACCAGCGCTGAAAAGCCGTCCACTTTGATGTGTACAGGGCTGTGGTAGATGCAGCGCGTGAATCTTGAATTGTGCGCACTACATCCTGAGGGAGACCCATCTTCTCTAAGCGGGACCGCTCAGCGGCCAGACCCACAGGTGCTGGCCTATTTCCGGGTAACTCCTGATCGCTCCTCCTGCTTGAAGGAGAGCATCTTCCCTCCATGGCAGTTTCCACGGGCGACCTGACAACAGACGCTGCAGGACTGGGAACCATGGTGCGTTCACGCGCTCGGGAGCTATCAGGAGAGCTGTCAGTCCTTCCTCCTGAACTCGATTCAGGAACCGTAAAATCAGAGGAGGAGGGGGGAACGCGTACAGAAACGTTTTGGGCCACGGGCTGTGAGCAAATGCATCCACCCCCAGCGGTGGATTGTCTCGTGGGCTCAGGGAAAACCATAATTGGCACTGAGCGTTCTCTCGCGTCGCAAACAGGTCCACAGCTGCTTTGCCAAACTTCTGCCACGTCTGAAAACATCAGGTCTGGATGAGGGTCCAGTCCGCGTGACGTGGGCCGCCCCTGGACATCACGTCTGCTCCTCTGTTCAGAACGCCGGGTATGTAAACCGCTCTGATGGAAAGCAGATTTTGGTGAGCCCAACACAGTAGCTTCCGCGCAATGTGTAACATCTGGGCCGAACACACACCCCCCTGGCGGTTTATGTACGCAGCAGTCACCCTGTTGTCTGTGTGAATCAACATGTGTTGATTCTGTAGCACGGGAGCAAAATGCTGAATCACGTTCAGCACTGTGCGACACTCCAAAAACATTGATGTGGGCTGATGTGTGGTGGGGCCACAGCGCCCCTACTGCTTGAGATAAGCATGTCCCCCCCCAGCCTGACAGCGACGCGTCCGTGAAGACTGACACGTGTGATGAGGGTCTGCTGACGGGGACTCCCTCTGACAGAACCAGGGTGTTTCCCCAGTGTCGGAGGTCTGCTCTCATGGAGGGAGGGACAGTGATCATCCGTCTCTTTTGTTTTACTGGATCCACACGCAGACGCGTAAACCACCTCTGGAGGCGTCTCATGTGTAACAAACCCAGCGGGACCACTGTGTGAGCTGATGACATCATTCCCAACAGCTTCATGACGGAGATGGCTGTTACCACTTTGCCAGGTCTTACGTGGCGAAATTGGTTTTTTAGAGTGTCGATTCTTGTTTGTGATAAGCGAGCCGTCATGGTAATTGAGTTTAATTCCACTCCCAGATAAACAATTGTCTGGGCCGGGAAAATCGAGCTCTTCTTCCAGTTTATGGCGAAGCCCAGATTTAACAGGTGTGATGCCAACACCTGAGCCTGTATCAATGCTTCCTGTCTGGAGTGAGACAGGAGCAGCAGGTCGTCCAGGTAAAACAAAACTCTCATCCCTGCTCTGTGCAGTGGATGCAGGGCTGTCTCCACACACTTTGAGAACGTACGAGGCGCGAGGGAGTACCCGAAAGGCAGCCTGTTGTACTGGTACTTCATCCCTTGAAAGGCGAAACGCAGAAATTTTCTGTGTTTTGGGATGATTGGTATGTGAAAATAAGCATCTTTTAAATCGATGGAGACAAACCAGTCATTTTTTTGGATGTTGTCCAACAGCTGTCTGTTCGTCAACATGTGAAAAGGTCTGTTCATGATCGCTTTGTTGAAAGCTGACAGATCCAGAATCGGTCTCATCCCTCCGGTCCTTTTGGGGACCAGGAAGTAGCGTGAGTAAAACCCTGTGTTTTCCTCCTCGTTGGGAACTCTTGAGATTACACCTTTTATCAGAAGCTCTTGGACTTCTGCATTTAAGGCTGAGACTTGGTCTGGTGATGACAGGACCATTTCTATAACTCCTCCGAACGGAGGGGGTCGGGTTGCAAACTGCAGCGTGTAACCCTTGCATAACACTCTGTCCATCCATCTGTCCGGTGAGCATGTTTTTAACCACTCTGCGTGACGTTCGTGGAATGGACGTGCGTTTAAATGATGTGCCGTGTTTTGAACGGATGTCATCCAAAACTCCGCCTCGACCGCCGTCATGCGTCGCGGAAATGTTTTCCGCGTGACCCAAGGCGAGGCTTCCTCGAAAGGGCTGTTCTGCGCGCGCCCGTGCGCTGTGTCTGGATCGCAGACCAACCTTCATGTCCGGGCGGGGCGGTGTGCGCTGAGGTGAGGCGTGTGTCAGCTGATGACGTCGAGAGGCTGCATGTTTAACGTCGCTGTGCGAACGTTGAGAGGTGGAGGGCGTGACGTCATCAACGCCGTGCTGTCGAAGTGAAGGTTGTGAGCCTCGCGGGAGCGCACGTTTCCTCTGGAGGGACGCGCGCCGCTCTCGCTGAGGGCGGGGCCCGTCATTGGATTCATTCAGCTGTCTCACGCTTATGCCGCCGTGAGCTGCCGATCGCTGAGACGCGATGGATGACGGCCGCTCGCGTTCATTCAGGAGAGGCGTGTGTTGTTTTCGCTGAGAGCGGGGACCTCCACCGGACCCGGCCTGCGGTCCCACATTTATCCCGATGTGAGCCGGTGAGCGCCGGGCAGCTGTGCGTGCATCATCGACACAGTGCCGTTTGGATGGAGGCTGCTTGTCTCGCTCGGGTGCGCGTTTAACACCGTTTGGGTGGTGATCGTGCGGGTCTGATTGACAACAAGTTATTTCGCTTACCGTGGTGTCACGTGAGCGTCTGGGCATGTGAAGGAGCGGCGGTGGGTTTAAAAAACCTTTATTTAAGGCCACCGGCTCTCTCTGTGTGGAGGATGTGTGTGTAGCTGCTGTGAGCTCATCCGAACTTACAGACTGGCTAAAAACAGGCATTTTGATCTTTGAAAAATCATTTATTTCAATTCCTGTGTCATTTATACACACATCCTCCGCAGACCGTCATTTTTTAGAACTTCTCCCTCGTGAGCTCTGCGGTTTGTTTGCCCCGAGCGCCGTCTGCAGGCGATCTCTGGGGAAAACGCTGAAGTGCAGGCTGCCGGACTGAGGAGGGGTGGTCTCTGGCGGGCGGGGCTGGTGGTGGAGCTGGACGAGACGAAGCTGCTGCTGCCGTGGAGCGTCGATGTTTCTGCCTCTGCTCTCGACGATCTCTCCAGCGGGCTGGGGGACGGGATGAGCCGCGCAGCTTGATGAGATGGCGCACAGTGCTTCCGAACAGCGCGTCCGATGAGATGGGGCCCTCCATCAGGTCTTTGTGCAGCTTTTCCGGCAGCAATGGAGAGTGACGGAGCCAGATGGAACGTTGGATTACCGTCATCCACGCTGCAATCCTCGACAGGCAAACCGTGGACGCAGCGCACATGTTGAGGATGGCGTCTGCCGATCTACACAGGGAGCTCTTTGTCTCCTCCGGCAGGTCTGAGGCCTCCAGCCTTTTCGACATGCTAAATGCTAGCAGCGCACGTTGTTGCTAACTGCGGCTGCCTGAAAACACGTCGGTGGGCTCGATTGGAGAGCTTGGTCGCCGTCTGGTTCCTCCGGAGGGACGGGACGCTGCTCCGACCTGGGCAGCTTCGCTCCGGAAGCTTCCGCGAGGCTTGGCTCCAGGGGGGGGGAACCGAGGAAAAGCGTCAGCTGCCTTACAGAGGGAGTTCT
>NW_023624139.1:0-3958 GCF_014905685.2 Nematolebias whitei | reverse complement strand
ATAATAATAATAATAATAATAATAATAATAATAATAATAATAATAATAATAATAATACTTTATTTATAAAGCCCTTTAAAACAACCACAGCTGCCACAAAGTGCTGTACATATAAAATCAAGAACATTTAAACACATAAAAACAGTTGTTAAAACATTAAGATCAATAAAAGTAATAAAAACAGTGCAGATCAAATTCGGTGTGTGCTAAAAGCCAGGGAGTAAAAATGTGTTTTTAAAAGAGTTTTAAAACTGGACAGTGAAGGGGCTTGTCTGATGGGAAGAGGGAGATCGTTCCACAGTCTTGGAGCAGCAACAGAAAAAGCTCTGTCCCCTCTGAGCCTCCGCTTAGACCTCGGCACCTCCAGGAGCAGCTGATCTGAGGCACCGAGCAGGAGAGTATGGGTGAAGCAGCTCAGAGAGGTAGGATGGAGCAAGACCATTTAAACTTTTAAAAACAAATAAAAGAATCTTAAAATGAACTCTAAAATGAACAGGCAGCCAGTGGAGTGAAGCCAGAGTGGGGGTGATGTGCTCCCTTTTTGGAACTCCAGTTAGAAGCCGAGCAGCAGCGTTCTGGACCAACTGGAGGCGTCTGAGGGAGGACTGGCTGACTCCAAGGTAAAGAGCGTTACAGTAATCCAGCCGAGAGGTGACGAAGGCATGGATTACTGTTTCCAGCTGCTGTTTTGTAAGGATGGTCTTTACCTTAGCCAGCTGTCTGAGGTGATAAAAACTGGTCTTGACCACCGCTCCAATCTGGGAATCTAATTTAAAATCACTGTCCATTTTAAAACCCAAGTTGGAAATAGTTTTCTTTACATGTGGTGCCAGAGGGCCCAGATCAACAGGGCAAGGTTCACAAGAGCCACTAGGACCAAACACCATCACTTCTGTTTTCTTTTCATTGAAATTTAAGAAGTTTAAAGACATCCAGGCTTTGATGTCTTCAAGACACAACAGAAGTGGCCTAATTGAGGGGGCATCTTTCTTTTTAAGTGGCATATAGATCTGACTGTCGTCAGCGTAACAATGAAAAAAGATCCCATGCTTTCTAAGGATTGATCCCAATGGAAGCAGGTAAAGGGAGAAAAGCAGGGGACCTAAAATAGAGCCCTGTGGAACCCCAAAACACAGAGGAGCAGTGGAGGATTCAGACCCAGCTATGTTGACAGACACGGTTCTGTCTGCCAGATAGGACCTAAACCAGCTCAGTGCAGTACCACAAATACCCACTTGGCGCTGTAAGCGTGATATTAAAATGTTATGGTCCACGGTATCAAAGGCAGCTGTTAGGTCGAGCAGGACAAGAACCACATGTTCACCAGAATCATTAGCCATAAAAATATAATTAAAAACTCTGACTAGAGCTGATTGTGTGCTGTGGTGAGTTTTGAAGCCAGACTGAAAAACCTCCAGGATATTGTGCTCATCCAGAAAACATTTGACCAGTGAATATACAATTTTTTCTAAAATTTTTGAAATAAAAGGCAGCTTGGAGATGGGCCTAAAATTAGCCAAGACAGTTTGGTCTAGGCTAGGCTTTTTAAGCAGGGGCTGCACCACAGCATGTTTAAAACCTATTGGGACAACACCTGAAGACAGACTGCTATTGATAACAGCAAGAATCACCTGCCTGATGCTGGAAAACATCTCTTTTAAAAGACGAGGGGGGACAAGGTCACAAGGAGAACCTGATGGTCTAATATGGCCGACCACATCCTCTAAAAGGGTCAGGGTCACTGGTTCAAATCTATCAAACACAGCCAGGCAGGGGACCAAGCAGGAGGGGTCAAAAGCAGGGGCTAAAATAAGGGCCCTTGTGGTAACAACCATCCATCCATCCATTTTCTTTACCCGCTTATTCCATTTTTGGGTCACGGGGGTCGCTGGTGCCCATGTCCAGCAATCACTGTGTGAGGGGCGGGGTACACCCTGGACGGGTCGCAAGTCCATCACAGGGCCACATAGAGACAAACGAGACAAACAACCATTCACTCTCTCACTCACACCTAGGGCCAATTTAGAGTTACCAATCAGCCTAACATGCATGTTTTTGGTCTGTGGGAGGAAACCGGAGTACCCGGAGAAAACCCACGCATGCACGGAGAGAACATGCAAACTCCACCCAGAAAGGCCCCTGGACCGGGGTTTGAACCAGGGACCTGCTCGCTGAGAGGCAGCAGCTCTACCAGTTGCGCCACCGTGCTGCGTGGTAACAACCTTTTTTTATAAAAAACTGCAGGAAGTCATTACAAAGTTCAGTAGAGGCTTCCAGACAGACAGGTTGTGGGGCCTTCAGGACAGAGTCAATAGTTTTAAAAAGGACACGTGGATTATTATGATTGGACACAATAATATCTGACAAGTGTTGTTTTTTGGCCTCTTTAACAGTGTTCTGGTACTGACGTTGACAGTCCTTTAAAATGTAAAATGAAACCTCCAGTTTATCCTTTTTCCATCTCCGTTCAGCTCTGCGGCACTCCTGTCTGGCTGCAATAGTTTTTTCATTAAACCAGGGTTCAGATCTGGCTTTAGGCCGCACCAGTTTAGATGGAGCTACACAGTCCAAAATGGTTTGACAAGAGGAGTCAAACCAGGAGCTCAGCTGTTCGGTGTCAGCAGCAGAGCCAGAGGGAGCACAGAGCTGTTCAAAGGCAGCAGAGAACTGGCCAGCAGTGGAAGGGTTAAAAACTCTACGTCGCTGGGCAGGAGTGCAGGATTTAACTGGAGCACAGGACAAACCAACATCAAATAAAACAGGCCTATGGTCAGAAATCACATTATCATATAGTTCCAGGTCGTTCACAGACAAGCCGTGAGAGAGAACCAGGTCCAACGTGTGTCCATATTCATGTGTGGGACCAGCCACCCACTGAACCAGGTTAAATGAGTCAGTGAGGCTGAGAAAGTCCTTCACCAGTGGTTTCTCTGGGCAGCATACATGTATGTTAAAATCCCCAACAATAAGCACTCGATCATAGTTTATCATTATTCCAGTCAGGAAATCAGAAAAGTCATTCAAGAAATCCTTATTATATTTAGGGGTTCTGTAGATGACAGCGCACAGCACGGGGTGTGAGCGACCCACCTCAAATAAAGTCACCTCGAAGCTGGAGAATGAAGATGGTGCAGAGCATTGCTTGCATTTAAAGTTGTTTTTATAAACCACCGCCGTTCCTCCTCCACGGCCTGACATCCGAGGGGAGCTTAGATAAGAGCAGCCGTCTGGTAAAAGTTCATCAAAAACACTGGAGTCATCAGCCTCAACCCAGGTCTCTGTGATGCAGAGCAAATCCAAATGACGGGAACTGAAAAAGTCCCACAGGATGAAAGTTTTGTTTGTCAGAGATCTGGCGTTCACCAGGCCAATCCTGGCAGAAACCACAGCATGTAACCTGACGGGCGCTAGGGCCTTGGGCAGCGTCTTCAGGCTCTGCAGGTTCACTCCACGCCGGTGGAGCCGAGGGAAGCAGGAGGGGTGGGGGCGAACGCCCGCATCCAGGCTGGTGACAGGTAGCAGGCAGCTGTCAACAGGATCCAGGAACCGCCAAGGCACAGAGAAAGACGGAAATAATCCATTTCTTGTCTGAGAAATGGACGTAGAACGGGCCAGGCAGATCTTTAGTTTTACCAGCTGTCCTCCACGTTTACCGCGGTAACGACGACGTTTCCGCCGGGGGGGCAGCACAGGTGCCCGGAGGAGATGAGCTGGAACTCCTGACAGGAGCGGGGGTAAAGTTTTCTGTCCCCCATAATCAAAGGCATTTAGATTGCCAACAACATGTCGAATATCCAGGAGGGACTGGCGATTGTACATAAGCACAGACTTAGTGCTGAGCACAAAACAGAGAAATAAAACAAACCAAACCATGAGCGACAGACGGACGTGTGTGTGTGTGTGTGTGTGTGTGTGTGTGTGTGTGTGTGTGTGTGTGTGTGTGTGTGTGTGTGTGTGT
>NW_023624138.1:0-3959 GCF_014905685.2 Nematolebias whitei | reverse complement strand
TACATCACGTGTTAACATCAAAATATGGATGAAACAATGTCAGAATTTCCCACGTTAAACTCCAACTTTACTGTAGTATTAGGCTACTTTTATACATTGTCGATAAACTTGGTGTCTGAAGTGATGATGCATGGCAGACGACCAGCTTTAATGAAGATGAAGCCTGATCAACAGTTCTCCTCAGCAGCTGAAAACAAAAGGACTGAACTCCTACTTTAAATCAAGCTAAATATGATAATGTGTAATCAAAAGTGTTTTACTATTGTACTAATAATCAACAAGTAATCAACTAATGAAATGTATTGATTTTTAAGAATTGTATAATCCATTGTATGATTGTGTGATTTACTTGTGAAGTATTGAAGTTAAAGAGCAGTTCTGAGGCCTCATGTAACAGTGAACAAGTCCGGACATGCCTGTCTAGGACAGGCCTGGGCTTGCCTCGAGCAGTAGAAAGGAGAACAGAGGGTCAGGAGGTTCAACCTTGCCTCTCTCATAATGATGCATTTTTGAGCAAAACAAAGTTTGGAAAGTACCTGAAACTGGCTAAAACCGGTTAAGAGGTACAAAAACAAGCACCAGTTACTGGAAGGGAAAAGATGATGTAAGCCTTCCAAGAAGAGCTTCTAACCCCTCCTTAAGAGGAGGAGAATGGAGAGTCTTTAAATACAGATCACTCGGATAAGACGTGGTCAAAGCTGAACTGGAGAGCCGAGCAGAGGGAATCACAGGCAAGAGGCAGCTCGTCGGATCAGAAGGAGCCCAATAAGGAGTTGGATTTTACCAGTCTTGAGACGATGTTGGAAGTTAACTCTTTTCTTCACTGAGATGGGATTGGATTTAGGCTTTCATTCATCGACACTTGAACTGGATGAGCTTCCTACTTCTATTAATAGCTTGACCTGGGCCCGTCCAAAATTCTGATTTCTCTCATTTGGAATAGCTGCACTTGTCTTCGAGGTTCGGCCGGTACCTCTCTCCTAGGGGACTGGAAATATGCCCTTACCATCTCAGTGACTCACTAAGGGTCGCCTCAGAATCATGGTAAGCGGACGACCTCATTCTTGCTCTGCTCTGACTAAATTGTTTCATCAAATTGGAAGAATAGCATACAGGATAAATTTAGGAGTACTAAATTGGTTACTGGTGAGACTTGCTCGAAGGTGCTTCTGGTTCATGAGGGAGTTGAGGGAGAATATCTTTTGGCTTGATTTGTGAAAGGTCTATGTGAAGGCAGTATCTATAAATCCTCAAGGGCTCTTGAGGTTTAGAATTCCTCAGATAGTAGTCATCGCCTCACTTAGGGAAGAAAATGTATCCTATGTACTCATGAAATTTAATCATTATAAAATTGTGCCTGATGCTGTATCCCCTGCCAAACTATTGATTAAAGCAACGCAAAATGAATAATTCTGGACTATTATTTCACCCTTATTGAACAAAAACATGATAATGCTTGGTTCACTTAACAACACCAATAAAGGAGATTTTGAAAGGTTCATTAGTTATTGAGTGACAACACCCTTGTGCCCATTTCCAGGGCAACTAAAAATTACCAGAACAGTTAACAATTGCAACGCTAAAGTAAGAGGTGAGCGGCCACAACGCGAGTTTCTCTGGACCAGAAGATCCATCCCTGCTGCTTGGAGGTTCGAGGTAACAGAGTGAGATCAGGGTGTGACTCACTGATTTAAGGTCATTAATATTCTGGATGAATCACCTCGTCGCAGCCTTAATGAGGCTACTTTAGACAGCTACAGGTAATACTACGGCGCTGAAGTAAGCTTCCGGACCCCTTGGAGGAGAAGCTGCAAGCAAAGGTGCTTATCGCTACTTCCAGTGGTTACCTTTGCTTATCGGAAAGCAAACAACATGAAGCTAAAATTACCTGACACCATCCTGCACCTAACTCAAGTGGAGTTTGTTTGCTCCCAGTGAGTTGCCACAAACTCAAAAACCCAGTACAGGATTTGTCCCATGACCTATTAAAGACCCACAAGAGGTCACACAGAACTAAAGTGTTCAGTTCTCAGATTTGTTGTTAAATATTCTGTGAGGTGTGGAGGTTTGTGCTCCGTTACCACGGTTACTGTCCACATCTGTAGGTTGTGTATTCTGAATGCTGTTTATGCGTTTGTCAGGGGAAACATGTATTTGTGTGATACTTCATTATATAATGATCCTTATGTGTGAGCCATCTTATCTTATTCTGTGTCATTTGATCTGAATGGTATGTTATTATAATGCTTTGGTATCACTGTTTGTGGAATGATGGTGTCAGTAACAGCTGGCTAGATGCTCATCATTCCCCTCCACTGTAAGGAACCTGGAGGATGTTTTCTTTTGTGAGACTGTTCTTTATAGTATCTGTCTGAGTTTGGTTCTGTAAACATTAGGACAAGACTAGGATCAGAACCAAGGCAGAGCAAGCATTGGGAGTTTTGTGTACTTGTAATGCGTTGACTTTCTGTATTCTGACTGTTCCTCCAAAGCTTTGTGTTATTAGAGTTGATGAAATCTACACCTGATTGTTTGAGAATTTGTTTTTTCCTGACATCTTTAATTTTTATTGTATTTGAACTCATTCCCTGTATACCACATTAACTAGGGATGCACCGATCCACTTTTTTTTTTTTTTCACTTCCGATACCGATACCTGTGGTTTAGCATTTTTGCCGATACCGATCCAATGCCATTATACAAGCGGAGCGCCCTGCCCCGTCAACAGAACCAAGCGCCCCGTCTACCGCCCCCCCCCCAACCACCTGTCAGCACTGACGTAACGCTAAACTGGTGTCTCGCAATACAGGTGCACAATTTAAACATCTAAAGGCAGCCTCTTCCCTCTTGCTGAACTCACATGCTGACACCCCCAACTCAAAAACTGTCGGTTCAAACAACACGCGGCGAGATGAGAGCCCCACTGTGGCAAGTTATTTAGGGGAAACACTGACCAGTGGTTTTTACTTAGTTTATGTGTGTACATATCCCTGATTTATCTTTGCTCTTTTGCATTAGAATGGAAAAAAAGCACGACTCAAAATCCACCACAGACCTCGTCAGTAGTTGCAGCTTTTATCTGAATGATACAAATTGAAAGGGTAACTGTGCTGTTGCAGACAAATAACTGTTGGAAATCATAATCAAAGTGTTGTCACCCTGATACACTTTATTTTATGACAATAGTCTGATGTCTTCATAAATTTTTTCATATGTTAGTGTAATTAAAATATGTTTTTCAGTAGTGACAATAGTTATGTCACATTTTATTAGTTGGTATAGTAATAAAAATAAAAGCATATTTAAATTTTTTTCAATGAAACAGTTATCCAAAAAATACATTTTTATTGTTTTGCAGGCTTTAAAATAACAACAACCTCTTTCTCAATAATGACATCACAATCTGATAAAATGCTATATTAGCTAATATTAAACATCTACACTTTTACACAACATTGTTGTTTAGTTTGTCTCTGTTTTCTAAACTGAACGTGTTCCTGCATAAAAACTGTGACAAACTAAACTAGTGGTGTCGTGCAAATGTGTGGATTTATTAGTAGCTCATGTAGCATTCTTTCACAGCAGAATGTTGTTGACAAGGAGTTGTTTTATTAACAATCACATTGACTGACTTGCAACAAATGTTGGTAGAGAATGAGATGCCATCCCACAGCAGTGTGTGACCAAGCTGGTGAGCAGCATGAAGAGGTGCCAGGCTGTTGTGGTTGTGTATGGTTCTTCCACATGCTTCTGAGGCTCCAGTTTGTTCAATGAGTAAATGAAGTTGTCAATATGTTTTGTTTCTTAAGACTTATTTGTTGAATCCAATAAACGACACCAAACAAGAGTCAACAGCAGAATAAGATGTTTGGTTTTGTCAGAGAAGACTTGACAAGTTTTACATGAGCATCATCCTCATTTAGTTCATCTCCTAAAATGACAAATTCATCCAAAAGTTC
>NW_023624137.1:0-3959 GCF_014905685.2 Nematolebias whitei | reverse complement strand
ATATTTGTCATACAACAAGTGACACGTACCCACGTGACTCACTACAAACTGGTGGCCCGTAAAAGTTCATGAATGACTGTTAATTCGTGTAAGATTGATTTTTTAAATGTTGGCATGTTGAAAAAGTAACAGTTTATCAGCTGTGATTGAACGCAGTTGGAGCTGCGCCTTTCAAGAAAACGCTGCATGTTCTAAGCGTTGGGCTAGTAATGTTTTAAGAGCTGAATTGTGTCATTAAGTCTTGTGTAAGCTGAAATTGTACGTCTGTTACGTGTAACTAAGCTGGCTTTGAGCTGTGGAAACGCTTTATTCTGTTTAAACTGTGTTCCAGACGCTGTTCTGGTCCGGTTCGGTTCTTTGGACCGGCTCGGTTCTGAAACGGGTTCGAACGAGTTGTTTTAAATAGCTAGAAAGACGTTTGTCACGGAGCGCCGTCTCCGTGCGGCTCAGGGGGTTATTCGTTACAAATCTTAACAGAAAAAGTGCATTTTGATGGTTTAAAAGACGAAAAAGTGACGAACTATTTTACGCTAATCTAACTTGCTAGCTGGAGAAAACGCTTCCTGATTGGTTGAATTCGCTGTTGTGGAGCGCTCTGATTGGTTGAGAAGGCTGACTGGCGTGGCTACGTCACTTCCTCTCACCCTGGGCTGCTTTGCCATTGGTGATTTCAGTCACGTGACCCGGAAATGAAATTCGTTTTCATAGGGAAATAAAATCTGCTTTTTAAAGCTGAAAAGTAACTTTAAAGTGGTTTTGACACGCTGGTCAAGTGCTTCGAAGCACACTCGCTGAAATTTTGCTACGTTAGAGTTTAAAATTCGTCAAAAAACGATGTTTTTAAACAACGCTAGCGATGCTAATTTTAAGCTAACGACCGGAGCTTTAACTACGCTTAAAATCACTAAATGAAGCTGCTATATTGTTCCAAAAACTCATGTTCAGGCTAAGAAGTCGTGTTTGTTGAAATTTTGCCACGTTTGTGTAAAAAATCCGTTCAGAAATGTTGATTTTAACCGAGTTTAGCCGAAGCTAACTTCAAGCTAAGCGGCTAACAACAGGATGTCAACCGAACGCCACAGGAAGTTATAGCTCCCCTAGTGGATAACACAAACAGTGTCTGAGTTAAGATTAGTAAGGTAAGGCTGACATCTTCTGGACAACCTTGAGAAGACAGGTTTTCACTCGCTTATTAGGTCTAAATAGTGAAATTAAACGTTTTAATTTTCTAAAAGGCATTTTTCGAGTCAATAAACGTTCCTTAAAGCTGAAAATTACTGTTATCTTGCATTTTAAAAGTTATAAGGTATTTATGCAAACGAGCATTCACCAAAACAGTTTTATTTCACTGGTAATCCCTTAAAACTAGGGTACAAAAATAAACATTAACTTTTTAAAAATAGAAACAGTTACAGATTTTCACAAAGTTGGAAAAAGTTTACTCATTTGCTAAAAGGATAGTGCACGTTTAATTGATAAATCACTAAATAAAAGTAAATACATCAGACAAAGAGACTTTGCTGATTTTATTTATTTTGAAAAACCTAAAACATTAAAATTCTCCTGTTTAATCTTTAAATAGAAGAAAAATGACAAGCGAAGAAGAAGAAGACAACTTTTCAAAACCAACAAATGATGATATCATTTTGGGGGCCTTAAATATTTTAACAACTCCACTGATTGGTACACAATTAGAGCAATTACAACAACTTGATGAAGCTCAAAGACAAGAAGAGCTGAAAAGTTTGGCCGCAGGAACATTAAAGACAGAGAGTAAAAAGCTCAGCCTTGAACGGTTAGCAAAAATCTCTCTGCTTCTAAAAGCTGAATTGGATGAACGGTCGGAACGCCTTGACTGGATGTCTAAAACACATGAGAAGGATCTCTCAGAAATGCAGGCGTCACTAGAAGCAAAATCTTATGAAAAGCTTAAAGAAATAGACGGTCAGTACAAAGCCACGTGTGCAGATAACAAGGTGCTACAACAACAGTTGCAGTTTGCAAAAACTGAACTGGAACAATGCAAAATAGATAAACAAAATCTACAAAAGCTACATATGCGCTTAGAAGGTGACTACTGTACATCCCAGGAACATTTAAAAAAATGTGAGGCGAAACTAATAGCAGCAATAGAAAAAGGTCAGAATGTTGTTCAAGGTGACCTGGAATCCAAACCAGACCTTGAACAAAGTCAGACTAATACACCAATTACTCAACGACCTCTTCACTCACATGGTGCTTTTAGACCCATCCAATCACCTACACAAACGGGCAGAGTAACACCCCCACAACTGATCATGCATGTGAGACCATTGATATCTTCTCCATCAATGGATGACTTGCAAAAAATCTCAAAATATGTACAACGTTTCATCCCTGAACCGTTGGGCTCCGCTGGAACGAAAGCGTACCTCAGAGATCTGGATTTCAGATTGAGAGCTTATCCAAACGCTACGGTAGAAGATAAAATCAGTCTGATACGACTCACTTCGGACAGAGAGGTGTTTACCTTCATCGAGCGTCTACCAGATGCAACGAGAAGGGATTACAAACTTCTGTGCGAAGCTCTGATCAAAGAGTACGACACCTGCGCAGGGCCTGCTGGTTTTCCAGCCGCAGACAAGGTCACGCAGGGCAAGAATGAACATCCAAAAGTTTATTACAAAAGAATCTTCCAAGCTTATTTTGGTAGCAGAAATGAAACCGGAATGGAGGAAGAAGAAGGTTTTAAATTTGTTTTCAGCAAAAATCTCCATCCTGACATTCAAACGTCAGTGCAAATGATGGCAAATTACAGAGAAAAATCCATCAGTGAGATTAAACAGTGCGCTGTGAACGTGTTTGAGGCACGTTGTCATGCCAAGACGCCCATAGAAGTGTTTCCTGGTGTAAAGGTTAAACCCCACTCCCTAGAATTAGAAGGAAGGCGTGCATCGCCACCCCCTCCTAAAAAGGGAGAAAAAAGGCAGTATTTTCAGACTAACAAACCGCATCATGAAGGTGCACGCTGGGACAAAAAGGCTCCTCCTTCAGAGGACGAACGTGATTATCGTAAATGGGACCAGCGGAGGACGCAAAAAAATGGGAACCGAGAGGAACCCCAAAAAGACGTACCTACCCGCCCCCCACCTCGGACGAAACGTCCAGAGGCGAAAAAATCACAAAAATCCCAGAAAAAAGGCCCTCCACCTCTGAGCTCGGAAGAGACAGAAAAATTGCGTGAAATGTTAGAAGATTTGAAACACACTGACAAGGGAAGCCGACCAAAAGCACTATGCAGTGAGGTACTCACTACAGCATCTCTGAGCGCGAATGACAACACTACAGATGTCGGTGAAACACACCAAGACGTTGCTGTTGTTGCCTCAAACAACCCCTCATCGGATGAAAGGGGGGTAATCACACACACAAACGATGACCAGTCATCGCAAGCTGAACACGCAGAAACAGCTACAGCTGTGCTGACGGCTCAGACAAACCAAGATTACACAAGCATTTCTGAACGCATGAAGAAGCGTCAGAAAAAACCCAAGAGGTTTCTGTGTAACTTTATCAGAAAGGGGGCCGCCAAAAAGGCGTACCTGTCAGTAACACTCGAAGGTGTCCTCACACACGAAGCACTCGTGGACGGTGGGGCAGACATAACAATTATGTCAGCTAAACTGTTCGAGGAGCTGAGGACAGCCGCAGCCGAGAAAAACAGGATAATACCTCTATCTGATTGTGCTATAGAAATGCAGGGTCTCTCGGAGAATAAAACAACCCTGACAGCTATAGCAATGGTTCACATGCAGATTGGCAATATGACACTGTACCACCCGGTACACGTGACCCATGTTGACTCATTCCCATTTTTGGTTGGCCAGGATTTTATAAATCGCTTCAACGCGATTATAGATTATGGTGATCAAACAATGTGGACAACAGTGAGAAAACCACTGCCAATAGAAACGCCTCCG
>NW_023624136.1:0-3959 GCF_014905685.2 Nematolebias whitei | reverse complement strand
ATTTCTGTTAAATTCAAAGCACGACATCATCCAGTCCAGAAAAATGAAGAATCCGTTTTAATTGATGAATATATCTCAGCATCTGTTCGTCTACATTCTGGTGGCCCGTACGTTTCCACCACATATTGGTGGCCCGTCCGCACGTTTCCACCACATATTGGTGGCCCGTAACGTGCTCATAAATGGACTGTGTATGCGTGTAATAATTGAATATTACGTGTTGGCATGAAAAAGAAATAACAGATTGTCAGCTGTGCTGGAACGCAGCTGAAGCTGCGCGCTTGGAGTAAAACGCTGCATGTTTACGCTGGGATGTTTGAAGCTGAACTTGTGAGCCAACGAGTCTTTTTAAAGCTGAAATTGTACGCCTGTTATGTGTAACTAAAGCTGGGTTTGTGTGGAAACGCTTTATTCTGTTTAAAGACGGTCCAGACGTGATTCTGGTTCCGGCTCGGTTCTGAACAGTTCGACCAGGTTGTTTTAAATGGTGGGAAAGACGTTTTAATGCCGGGGCACCGACTCCGTGCAGCTCAGAGCTTGATTCGTGACACTTGTAACAGAAATTGGTGCATTTTGACAGTTTAAAAGGCGAAAAGTTGTCGAATTATTTCAGGCTAACAGTAACATGCTAGTTGGAAAAACGGTCCGTGATTGGTTGAGTTAACTGCTGTGTAACGCTTTCATTGGCTGAGAGACGTGTCAGTCACCCCGTCTTGCTCTGTCATTGGTGGATTCAGTCACGTGACCCAGAAATGAAAACTCGTTTTTCATAGGGAATAAAATCTGCTTTTTAAAGTTCAAAAACGCTTTAAAAGTTGATTCTGATCCACTGCTCCGTGTCTTCGAAGCATAATTGTTGAAATTTCACCACATTTGAGTTTAAAATCCGTCATTAAATGATGTTTTTGAACAACGCTAGCGATGCTAATTTTAAGCTAACAGCTAACGACCGGATGAGTGACGTGTCACGTCACTTCCTCCATGTCGGAAATGAGCTCGGTTGCAACCGTAGCCTTCGCTGTGCTTAAAATCACTAAATGTAACCTGCCACATGCCCCTAAAACTCATGTTCATGCTACAAAGTCGTGCTTGTTGAAAGAACGCCACGTTTACGCTTCAAAACCGTTCAGAAATGTTGATTTTAACCGAGTTTAGCCGAAGCTAACTTTAAGCTAAGCGGCTAACAACAGGATGTCAACCGAACGTCACAGGAAGTCGTCATAGACTCCTGCTGGTAGAAAGCTAAACACTGCCCCCTCCTGGGAAACTTGAGATCACAGTTTCACTTCAGTTTTAGGTTTTTGAGTGAAATTAAACTTATTTCTTTCTGTAAGGCATTTTTGAGTTAATAAACGCTCCTCAAAGCTGAATAATCACTGTTATCTTGCATTTAAAAAGTAATTAAGGTATTTATGCAAGACAGGCATTTACCAGGACATTTTTCATTCACTGAATTCCTCAAACAGGAGGTACAAAATGAAAAACTTTTTAAAAGATACGGTTCAAATATTCACAGAGTTGAAAAGTTACTCATTTGCTTGAAAGATAATACACGTTTAATTGCAAAATCACTAAATAAGAGTAAACTTATCAGGAAAAAGAAACTTTTCTGTTTAAGTTACCACCTAAAAATACATCTTCCTATTTAATTTTAAATAGAGGATGAGACAGGAGGACAGGAGTAATAAAAGTTTTTCTGAAGAAAGACTAATTAATCCTGACACATCATCAATTTTCTTTTTCTTTTCACCACTTGGTTCTATGAGTAACTGTAAAATAGCGAATTTCTGGAAGTAAAACGGTTTAAAAAACATTTTAAACTAATGTTGCTGTGAGACTAAAAAGAAAAATTGCAGGTTTATTAAAAATTCAGTGCTTTAGAGTGAAATACACTAAAAAGAGCTTGGTAATCTAGTATCTGTTAAGAAATAAGCACATAAAAAGTAACACTGCCAGAGAAGCATTTACTTAAGAATATTCATGAATTGGGGTAAAACCTGAGATAGGTACCCACATTTGAATAAGTTGACTTATAACAGTACTTTTGTGTAAACCCAAAGCTAAAATAGTGTGAAACTCATTGACATTTGAATACAATTATTTACCTGTAAAAATATCTGAAGCTGGCAATTGTTTTATCCAGAAAAAGTGCTACACAGTGAATGAACATGACAGGTGTGGTAGAAAAGGATTTTGATCCTTATGGGATGAGGGACTGCTTGGACAATGCGTTGAAGCTGCTGACAGGATCCTTACATCCATATGGCAAACAGGCGGAGAGCATGAACCCAAAAGAGTTAGTGGACAATCTGAAGGAGGTTGCAGAGAGTGTGACCTCTACAAAAATTTCAATGTCAAACTATGAAAAGCTGGTTAAAATTGCAATATTGCTGAAAGAATCATTCTATACGGTTGTTGAGAAAGCTGATTACCTTGCAATAAGGTTAGACAGTGAAAAAGAGGTGGTTCAGAAAATTGAAGAACACTTCCTTCAATTTAAAAGTGAACATGAAGTCCTCACAAAAAAACATTCCGAACAGATGTTTCAATCACAGCAAAATGCAAATGCAGAAATTGATTCGCTGAATAGCAAAATACAGTTACTTAATGCATCACTATCTGAAGCCAGGGATGCTAAAGAGCTGTTGTCCAGTGAATACTTTGCATTAAGACGGGATCACGACGAGAAAATGTCACAAGTTTCCCGCTGCAAAGGTGAAATAGATGTGCTTAAAAAAGATCTGCACAAACGCGAAGTGCATAAAGAGATATTACTGGAAGAAGTTATGCGTTTACGAAGTGAATGTCAAACATCACAGGAACGTTTAAAAGCATGTGAGAAACTAAGAGCAGCAACAAATAAAAGTTCTGACATGGGGCGAGGTGGTCTGGAATCCAGAGAAGACCTTGAACAGGGTCGGGATAATACACCAAAACCTCCAAAGATCTTTTACTCACCTGGTGCTTTTAGACTCATCCAACCACCCTCACCTAAAGTGGTAGGAACAGACCTGAACAGGTCTCCTCCACCGAACGTGTAACAGTGTGCTGTGAATGTATTCGAGGCATGCTCTCATGATAAGACGCCCATAGAGGTGTTTCCTGGTGTAAAGGTTAAACCCCACTCCCTAGAAATGGAGGGAAGGCGCGCGTCGCCACCTCCTCCTAAAACAGGCGAGAAAAGGCAGTATTTTCAAACTAACAAACCACGTAATGAAGGTGCACGCTGGGACAAAAAGGCTCCTCTTTCAGAGGATGAACGTGATTGTCGTACATGGGACATGCGTAGGACGCAAAGATATGGGATCCAAGAGGACCCATATTATCAGGGGAAATCCGGAAAGGAACCCCCAAAAGACGTACCTAGCCGCCTCCCACCTCGGACGAAACGTCCCGAGGCGAAAAAATCACAAAGGTCCCAGGAACAAGGCCCTAAACCTCTGAGCTCGGAAGAGACAGAGGAAATACAAAGGTTTTTAGAAACTTTGATACACGCTGAAATGGGAATCCAACCAGGAGCACAATGTAGTGATCTGATCGCTACTAAATCTGAAGGCGCAAATGACAACATTACAGATGTCGGTGAACCACACCAAGACATTGCTGTTGTTGCCTCCAAGAACCCCTCGTCGGACGAAGGGGGGGTAAACTCACACACAAACGATGACGAGTCATCGCAAACTGAAAACTCAGAAACTGATTTTCATGATTTTGAACTAGGCATTCCAGTTCTGGGAGGACTCCCAGATAACCTGGTACCGAGTCAAGAAGCTGGGCCAGTATGTTTCACGAAACCACCACAGGCCATCGCTCTTTTCTCAACCAATGACGTCGACCAAGGACCACAAACCTATGGTGTCTTACCCATAGACAGGTCCGACGACTCAGAAAAGGATTCGTTGGAGCTCCCCAAGGAGCAAGAACCCTTATCAGTCTCATCACAGATTGAACAGGTGGTC
>NW_023624135.1:0-3960 GCF_014905685.2 Nematolebias whitei | reverse complement strand
TCACCCAACTTGCATGTTGAATCAAAATGGCCGCGTCACCCAACTTGCATGTTGAATCAAAATGGACGCTTCACCTAACTTGCATGTTGAATCAAAATGGCCACTACACCCAACTTGCATGTTGAATCAAAATGGCCGCTTCACCTAACTTGCATTATTTATTTATTTTTTCATTTAGCCTTTATTTATCCAGGTTAGTCTCATTGAGCCATGAGAACTCATTTTCAAGAGAGACCTGTTTAAGGAGCACATGGAGACATGCATGTTGAATCAAAATGGCCACTTCAGATAACTTGCATGTTGAATCAAAATGGCCGCTTTATCTACCTTGCATGTTTAACCAAAATGGCTTCGCAAGGCAATGCTCTGCCTTGCATGCTGACCCATTTTATTCATTTTGCTGCATTTTATGTATGCTGAGGTAACTATGGCAGCCATCTTTAATCAAAATGGCTCCAAACATTAATCAGCTCTAGAGATACGTCTGATGATTAGTTTCTGTGAGTTTCAAACAAATCCAACAATGAGTTTCTGTTTTGTAGTTCAGTATCTCAAAGAATGACTAAGTTAGTCAATTTTGTGTTGCTGAGGCAGCTATGGCAGCCATCTTGAATCAAAATGGCTCCAAACGTTAATCAGCTCTAGAGATACATGCAAGTCTGATGATTTCTTTCTGTGAGTTTCAAACAAATCCAACAACGAAAGACTGAATTATTGTCAATGTTGAACCAAAATGGAGCACGACAATACTCAGTTTAGTTGAAAAGTTTTCTCTCATTAATTTCCTATGGGAAATGTGGCATTTTGTTAGCAAAATACGTCGCCATGGTAACTCCAATTGCCAATAAAAGTAATAGCACACATCTTGGAGCTGGGCCGGTTGTTTTGATATAACTTTTTTGTGGGGGTCCACGTTGCGGTTTGGGCCGCATTAACGGAGACAGAATAATAATAAATAAAGAAACCCTTATTGGGTGTAGAATAATAGGTGGCTTCCATGCGAAGCAGTGCATCTTTCCTATGCATTGCAATGGTAGCCCCCAATAATAATAATAATAATAGTAAGATTATTATTATTATTATTATTATTATTATTATTATTATTATTATTAGGGGTAGTAGTAGTAGAATGAAAATTATTTAATGATTAAAAAAATACTCTGTATTTATGAAAATCAATTTTGTCATATCTAAACTTTTAATTCAACTTTAAACTTTTAATTTGCTACTTCAGATTGTTAAGAATTCAGAAAAATAAAATACTTCTGCTAACAATTAAGCAATAAAATAGTTCTTCAACCTTAACAGATAAAAAAAAGAAATCATTCAACTCTACATTTCTGTGACATTTTTGTAGAGAATGTTTGTTTTTGATCTTTCCTGAGAGCTTTGTTGCTAGGTAACATGAAACAGGCCAAGTGTTCCATGTTGACATCTGTAGTGTTAAACTGTGGGCGGAGCTTAAGTCAGACCTTTGATGTGTCATGATGATGTCATAGAACAAATTTTATATATACAGGCTGGACTTTGATTTCTAGTCATTTCTGTTGGAGAAGCAGAGCGAACGCATCTTGACATTATTGTTCTTACGGCGCATAAACGATTCGTTTTATCTTATTGAAGAAAAGCGTTTAATCGTGGCAACAAAAAGAACTATGTCTTCCCACACCCCAAGAGGAGATCGTGAGTTTATCAAATCCTGTTTAAAACGGAGGGTTGACCACACGCAGTCTGTAGAATCAACTGTAAATGTTGATAATTCAGAAAAAACAATGTCTGCGGTGATGGATCCCAACAATTTCCCAGCTCTGCCAGGAAGAGAGCCTGCATGTTTAGAGGCAAGCAGCTCAGTCGACATTAACGAACATCAGTGGACACTAATTAAACGAAAGAAAATCAGACGGAAAGTACATTTCGGTGTTGAAATGTCACTTTTTCCTAATGGCAAAGAGCGGACAAGATTCGTCAAAAAGTTTGATGGTGAAAGGTTTAAAAGATTTTCACCCAACCAGCCCAAGACTGAATTTGACGCAAGCCAAAAACACGCGCCAAATATGGAAAGTACATCCACTCAGTCTATGGCCAAACTTGATATTTCTAGAGAATGCGACATCATTGAGAAAAAGCCTCCTACCCAGTTTCCTGGTAATGCGAACAAATTAGTTGCAGGATCCAGCTTCGCTGATGCTCTGGCTGTAAAGTCCAAACTTGCCGAGACATGTGAAGTTTCAGCTTCAGTTCAGACATCTCAGTCTTCAGAAAACCATAACCAATTAGTCGCTGGACAAAGCGTTGGAAATACCCTGGCTCCAAAGCCACAGCGTATTCCCAGGATCCATCCTCTGTTTGCTAACAGGCAACGTCCAGGAACGAGAATTCTGCAAGAGAACTGTTCATTAAATCAGCAAACTTCTGAAATTTCCACTGGACGTCAGATGGATTCTCCCGTAAGTTTACTTGTGACTCCCAAGGCAGATGTGCCCAAAGCTGATGCTATCATTGAGCGTGTCAAAGCAGATGTTTCTCAACCATCTACTTCTCAAGTTCATGATAGCAAAATGTCTGGCTCTGCACTTGTTAAAGAAACTTACCAGCTTGTCCCTGGAAACAGCGTTGCAGATGTTCTGTCTGCAACGTCAAAACCTGTCAAGACATCTGAAACGTCAGGTTCGGTTCAGAATACGTCTGCAGAGAGCAGCAGCGCTGCTGGCCCATCTCCAAGGCCACAGCCTTCTCTGAGTTTAGAACCACAATCTTCCACAGAACAGAAAAATTCAGTTGAGAAGATTCTGGTTAGAACTTCAGAAAAAGCTGCAGAAAACACTACAGGATGTCAGGAAGAGTCTACTAGGAGTGTGCTCTTTGCATCTGAAGTGTTTGAAATACTAATTGAAAAAGACAAACAGTTTTCTGCTTTACAAAGCCAGAACGATGAACTCCACAAGCAATTAAAGTTTCTCCAAGAAAAAGTTCAAAGAATGGAGGCAATGCATTCTGGAGCTCAGGAGAAATTTTTACTGTGTGAGTCGGAATTAACTGGGGAAAAGACTAAAAGGCAGGAAGCTGAGGACTCTCTTACAAAGCTGTTGGAGGAGAAAGAGCAGCTCAAAGCTGAAATGCTTCAAAAAGATGTCCAACTGGAAAAAGACACCCAGAACCACACTGTGGAAATGGACAAGCTAAAAACTGAAGCATTAAATCTAAAACAGCAGCTAGACTCTTTCGAAGTCGACAACGAAAAAGTCCTGGCTAATAAACAACAAGCTCTGCTGAACAAGAGTGCAGAATATTCTAACGTTGTGAAAAGAAGCTTTGAGCTAGAAGCAGCTCTTACTGCTGAGAAAAGTAAGACAGCAAAGGCCAAAGATCTCTTGACACAGCAAATAGAAGAAGTTTCCCAGTTAAGACTAACGCTGAAGGAAACGGACAACGCATTCGAACAAGAACATCAGCAGCAGAAGAAAGAGATGTCCCGTCTTGTGTCTGAGCATCAAGAAACAGAGGCAACTTTGAAAGCAGCAGAGACAAAGTTGCAGCAAACTCTGCAGCATGAACGGCAGGTGTGGACAAAAGAAAGATCCCACCTCATGACCACAGTTGCATCACTTCAGGAGGCTATAAATAAGAAGGATGAAGACAATAAAATTGCTGCACAGAGGCTCATGGAAAGAATGGCCACTGTAGAACAACAGATGGAAATCTTGGAGAGTGGAAAGAAGAAGAAGAAGAAGTCTAAGAAAAGATGTGTAAACTGTCCGATCTGCTAATGGAAACACATCCATCCATCAGCATCTTTAGGCTACACTCTCACTCACACCTAGAGAATCTTAACACCTGGGTTTTGTCCGGGAATGCCGGTTTTTCCCACAATAAAAAAATATGAGATTCTAAATTGCCCTTAGTGTGTGTGAAGACTTTCTACAGACTCTTCAACATTAGGCCCAATGACTCGAAGCCTTA
>NW_023624134.1:0-3961 GCF_014905685.2 Nematolebias whitei | reverse complement strand
TCACCCAACTTGCATGTTGAATCAAAATGGCCGCGTCACCCAACTTGCATGTTGAATCAAAATGGACGCTTCACCTAACTTGCATGTTGAATCAAAATGGCCACTACACCCAACTTGCATGTTGAATCAAAATGGCCGCTTCACCTAACTTGCATTATTTATTTATTTTTTCATTTAGCCTTTATTTATCCAGGTTAGTCTCATTGAGCCATGAGAACTCATTTTCAAGAGAGACCTGTTTAAGGAGCACATGGAGACATGCATGTTGAATCAAAATGGCCACTTCAGATAACTTGCATGTTGAATCAAAATGGCCGCTTTATCTACCTTGCATGTTTAACCAAAATGGCTTCGCAAGGCAATGCTCTGCCTTGCATGCTGACCCATTTTATTCATTTTGCTGCATTTTATGTATGCTGAGGTAACTATGGCAGCCATCTTTAATCAAAATGGCTCCAAACATTAATCAGCTCTAGAGATACGTCTGATGATTAGTTTCTGTGAGTTTCAAACAAATCCAACAATGAGTTTCTGTTTTGTAGTTCAGTATCTCAAAGAATGACTAAGTTAGTCAATTTTGTGTTGCTGAGGCAGCTATGGCAGCCATCTTGAATCAAAATGGCTCCAAACGTTAATCAGCTCTAGAGATACATGCAAGTCTGATGATTTCTTTCTGTGAGTTTCAAACAAATCCAACAACGAAAGACTGAATTATTGTCAATGTTGAACCAAAATGGAGCACGACAATACTCAGTTTAGTTGAAAAGTTTTCTCTCATTAATTTCCTATGGGAAATGTGGCATTTTGTTAGCAAAATACGTCGCCATGGTAACTCCAATTGCCAATAAAAGTAATAGCACACATCTTGGAGCTGGGCCGGTTGTTTTGATATAACTTTTTTGTGGGGGTCCACGTTGCGGTTTGGGCCGCATTAACGGAGACAGAATAATAATAAATAAAGAAACCCTTATTGGGTGTAGAATAATAGGTGGCTTCCATGCGAAGCAGTGCATCTTTCCTATGCATTGCAATGGTAGCCCCCAATAATAATAATAATAATAGTAAGATTATTATTATTATTATTATTATTATTATTATTATTATTATTATTAGGGGTAGTAGTAGTAGAATGAAAATTATTTAATGATTAAAAAAATACTCTGTATTTATGAAAATCAATTTTGTCATATCTAAACTTTTAATTCAACTTTAAACTTTTAATTTGCTACTTCAGGTTGTTAAGAATTCAGAAAAATAAAATACTTCTGCTAACAATTAAGCAATAAAATAGTTCTTCAACCTTAACAGATAAAAAAAAAGAAATCATTCAACACTGCATTTCTGTGACATTTTTGTAGAGAATGTTTGTTTTTGATCTTTCCTGAGAGCTTTGTTGCTAGGTAACATGAAACAGGCCAAGTGTTCCATGTTGACATCTGTAGTGTTAATCTGTGGGCGGAGCTTAAGTCAGACCTTTGATGTGTCATGATGATGTCATAGAACAAATTTTATATATACAGGCTGGACTTTGATTTCTAGTCATTTCTGTTGGAGAAGCAGAGCGAACGCATCTTGACATTATTGTTCTTACGGCGCATAAACGATTCGTTTTATCTTATTGAAGAAAAGCGTTTAATCGTGGCAACAAAAAGAACTATGTCTTCCCACACCCCAAGAGGAGATCGTGAATTTATCAAATCCTGTTTAAAACGGAGGGTTGACCACACGCAGTCTGTAGAATCAACTGTAAATGTTGATAATTCAGAAAAAACAATGTCTGCGGTGATGGATCCCAACAATTTCCCAGCTCTGCCAGGAAGAGAGCCTGCATGTTTAGAGGCAAGCAGCTCAGTCGACATTAACGAACATCAGTGGACACTAATTAAACGAAAGAAAATCAGACGGAAAGTACATTTCGGTGTTGAAATGTCACTTTTTCCTAATGGCAAAGAGCGGACAAGATTCGTCAAAAAGTTTGATGGTGAAAGGTTTAAAAGATTTTCACCCAACCAGCCCAAGACTGAATTTGACGCAAGCCAAAAACACGCGCCAAATATGGAAAGTACATCCACTCAGTCTATGGCCAAACTTGATATTTCTAGAGAATGCGACATCATTGAGAAAAAGCCTCCTACCCAGTTTCCTGGTAATGCGAACAAATTAGTTGCAGGATCCAGCTTCGCTGATGCTCTGGCTGTAAAGTCCAAACTTGCCGAGACATGTGAAGTTTCAGCTTCAGTTCAGACATCTCAGTCTTCAGAAAACCATAACCAATTAGTCGCTGGACAAAGCGTTGGAAATACCCTGGCTCCAAAGCCACAGCGTATTCCCAGGATCCATCCTCTGTTTGCTAACAGGCAACGTCCAGGAACGAGAATTCTGCAAGAGAACTGTTCATTAAATCAGCAAACTTCTGAAATTTCCACTGGACGTCAGATGGATTCTCCCGTAAGTTTACTTGTGACTCCCAAGGCAGATGTGCCCAAAGCTGATGCTATCATTGAGCGTGTCAAAGCAGATGTTTCTCAACCATCTACTTCTCAAGTTCATGATAGCAAAATGTCTGGCTCTGCACTTGTTAAAGAAACTTACCAGCTTGTCCCTGGAAACAGCGTTGCAGATGTTCTGTCTGCAACGTCAAAACCTGTCAAGACATCTGAAACGTCAGGTTCGGTTCAGAATACGTCTGCAGAGAGCAGCAGCGCTGCTGGCCCATCTCCAAGGCCACAGCCTTCTCTGAGTTTAGAACCACAATCTTCCACAGAACAGAAAAATTCAGTTGAGAAGATTCTGGTTAGAACTTCAGAAAAAGCTGCAGAAAACACTACAGGATGTCAGGAAGAGTCTACTAGGAGTGTGCTCTTTGCATCTGAAGTGTTTGAAATACTAATTGAAAAAGACAAACAGTTTTCTGCTTTACAAAGCCAGAACGATGAACTCCACAAGCAATTAAAGTTTCTCCAAGAAAAAGTTCAAAGAATGGAGGCAATGCATTCTGGAGCTCAGGAGAAATTTTTACTGTGTGAGTCGGAATTAACTGGGGAAAAGACTAAAAGGCAGGAAGCTGAGGACTCTCTTACAAAGCTGTTGGAGGAGAAAGAGCAGCTCAAAGCTGAAATGCTTCAAAAAGATGTCCAACTGGAAAAAGACACCCAGAACCACACTGTGGAAATGGACAAGCTAAAAACTGAAGCATTAAATCTAAAACAGCAGCTAGACTCTTTTGAAGTCGACAACGAAAAAGTCCTGGCTGATAAACAACAAGCTCTGCTGAACAAGAGTGCAGAATATTCAAATGTTGTGAAAAGAAGCTTTGAGCTAGAAGCAGCTCTTACTGCTGAGAAAAGTAAGACAGCAAAGGCCAAAGATCTCTTGACACAGCAAATAGAAGAAGTTTCCCAGTTAAGACTAACGCTGAAGGAAACGGACAACGCATTCGAACAAGAACATCAGCAGCAGAAGAAAGAGATGTCCCGTCTTGTGTCTGAGCATCAAGAAACAGAGGCAACTTTGAAAGCAGCAGAGACAAAGTTGCAGCAAACTCTGCAGCATGAACGGCAGGTGTGGACAAAAGAAAGATCCCACCTCATGACCACAGTTGCATCACTTCAGGAGGCTTTAAATAAGAAGGATGAAGACAATAAAATTGCTGCACAGAGGCTCATGGAAAGAATGGCCACTGTAGAACAACAGATGGAAATCTTGGAGAGTGGAAAGAAGAAGAAGAAGAAGTCTAAGAAAAGATGTGTAAACTGTCCGATCTGCTAATGGAAACACATCCATCCATCAGCATCTTTAGGCTACACTCTCACTCACACCTAGAGAATCTTAACACCTGGGTTTTGTCCGGGAATGCCGGTTTTTCCCACAATAAAAAAATATGAGATTCTAAATTGCCCTTAGTGTGTGTGAACACTTTCTACAGACTCTTCAACATTAGGCCCAATGACTCGAAGCCTTA
>NW_023624133.1:0-3961 GCF_014905685.2 Nematolebias whitei | reverse complement strand
AACTCTGACAGCCCTGTTGACATTAGTCAGTTTTCTTCACCTGAGCTGCATCTTTAAAACCAGTTTCTCTGTAACTGTAAATCATTACTAAAAAGAAAATAATAATAAAAAAAATATTAAATTCCCCTTAGGGGCCCCAATTGGCCCCCGGGCCCTAAGCAGCTACTTAGTATGCTTATGCCTTGGGCCAGCCCTAGGCCATATGAGTTGGATGCATGACGCTGCCAGTCGGGTTCTGACTCATCGGGTACATAGAAACTTTTTGTAAAGACTTGAAAACTGGACCAGATAAATCATAAAGTGGGAAATACAGTTTGTCTCCCATCAAAGTGCCCTTAAATTACAAACATGGAAAGTAAATATGACCAGAGGCACACAAACTGCCACAAGACTTTTATATTTCCACCCAATTCTTCTCCATCTTTGTTGACCTACACAGACTGTGGTCAACTAAGTACGGAAGAGGATTAGGGCCAAGGTGCAATAACCCCACTCCCCTTAATTCTGAGACAAAAAGTCAGAATTATGAGAAAAAAACTCAGAATTCTGAGATTAAAGTCAGAATTCTGATTTTAAAGTCAGAATTCTGAGGGAAATGTCATATTTCTGAGATTAAAGTCAGAATTCTAAGATTAAAATAATAATTCTGACAAAAAGTCAGAATTCTGAGATTAAAGTAAGAATTCTGAGAAAAGGCAGAAAAGTCAGAATTCTGAGATTAAAGTAAGAATTCTGAGATTAAAGTAAGAATTCTGAGAAAAGGCAGAAAAATGTCTGAAATTGCGCCGCTCAAGGTGGCTGCATGTTGGAGTAGCTCTGTTACTTTCTTTCTGAGATATTACTTTTGAAAACTTTAATTCCTCTTTTTCTGGATATAAATCGCTTTTTTTGGATGATTATTTCCTCTGGTGTCAGATGCTGTACAGCTGGAAAGATTTTTTACAGAAATATCTTTGCTTTTGGACATTTGTTATGATGCGTAACCATAACAACAAGGTTGTTTTTTACAACTGGGAGAAGCTGATTAACATCTCCAAAGCTCAAATAATATCTCAACTTCAGCCTCAAATCCCAAATGAGTTGAAAAGGAGGCGTTGTGGATGCAGAGCAGGAGCAAAGAAGAGGGCAAAAGAGAGAAGAATAAAGTTTAAACCATCTCTTCCATCAATCACGATGGGCAATGTGAGATTGCTGGGAAACAAGTTGGATGAACTTCAAGCCCTAACAAGGACCCATCCAGAGTATCGGGAATGCAGTGTTATGTGTTTCACTGAGACATGGCTGCAGGATCATATCCCCGACTCCAGCGTTTCCTTGCCAGGCTTTCTGACCATACGAGCAGATAGAGATTTAAAGAGGAGTGGCAAAAGGAAAGGAGGTGGGTTGGCAGTGCTTGTGAACAACAGATGGTGTAATCCTGGACATGTTACTGTGAAGTGTCGTCTCTGCAGTCCAGATATTGAACTGTTAGCACTAAGTTGTCGTCCATATTATTTGCCAAGAGTTCACCAGTGTTATTTTGGCAACTGTTTACATTCAACCCAATGCTGTTGCCGAGACTGCGTGTGATGTCATCAGCTCCAAGGTTGCTAAGCTACAGACACAACACACTAGTGCGTTTGTTGCAATATCTGGGGATTTTAATCATGCCTCTCTCTCTGCTACACTTCCGACATTTCAACAGTTTGTCAGCTGCTCTACCAGAGAAAACAAAACGCTGGACTTGTTTTATGCAAATGTCAAGGATTCATACATCGCTAAAGCTAGACCCACTCTTGGCAAATCAGATCACGATCTTGTGTTTCTCTGCTCAAAATATAAACCCCTTGTTCAGAGGCAACCTGCAATAAAGAGAACAGTGAGAAAATGGTCAACGGAAGCTGAAGAAGCCCTGTGGGGTTGTTTTGAGGCTACAGACTGGGATGCACTGTGCCAGCCACATGGAGAGGACATCAATGCCATGACTGAGTGTGTGACCGACTATATAAACTTCTGTGTAAACAACACCATCCCCACCAGAACAGTGAGATGCTTCCCCAGTAACAAACCCTGGATCACCACTGACCTGAAGGAACTGCTAAACCAGAAAAAAAGGGCCTTCATGGAGGGAGGCAGGGAATTATTGAGGAGTACACAGAAGCAACTAAAAGTCAAGATAAGAAACAGCAAGGAGGTGTACAAGAAGAAGCTGGAGAGCAAGCTCCAGCAGAACAATATCAGAGAGGTGTAGTCAGGGATGAAAAAGATCACAGGCTTCAAGCAGAAGGAGGATCAGAAGGATGGAAGCCTGGACAGAGCCAACGAACTGAACACATTCTTCAATAGGTTCAGTTCAGGAACAAGCTCAGCATCCTCCTCTCTTGCTCACAGTCAAACATGCATACCACCCTCCATTGACCCAAGGCTGTCCTGTCACACCTCAAATACTGTATCTACCACCTCAGTCATGGACCCTTCTTCTACATATTGGTCTTCAACTAAATCAGAAGATGCTGATACCTCCTTTGCCTCCCCCGTCTGCGTCTCCAGAAGTCAGGTGAGGAAGCAGCTGGAGAGACTGAACCGGAATAAGGCTGCAGGTCCAGATGGTGTCAGTCCCAGAGTCCAGAAGGTCTGTGCAGAGCAGCTCTGTGGGGTTCTGCAGCACCTCTTCAACCTTAGCCTGACCCAGGAGAAGGTTCCAGTGTTGTGGAAAACCCCCTGCCTTGTTCCAGTGCCAAAGAAAACTCACCCATCAGTCCTCAATGACTATAAACCTGTTGCCCTGACATCCCACATCATGAAGGTCCTAGAGAGACTTCTGTTGACCCACCTGACTAGACAAACAAGCACATATCAGGACCCACTGCAGTTTGCTTATCAGCGTGGACTTGGAGTTGAAGATGCCATCATACACCTGCTTCAGCAAACACACTGTCATCTAGAAAAGGCAGACAGCACTGTGAGAGTCATGTTCTTTGATTTCTCCAGTGCATTTAACACAATCCAGCCTGATTTGCTTTGTCATAAACTCCAGAAGACTCAGGTGGAGGCCTCAACAATCGCCTGGATCAAAGACTACCTGACAAACAGACCACAGTTTGTGAGACTGAAGGGTTGTGTGTCTGACCAGGTGGTCAGTAGTTCAGGAGCACCACAGGGGACTGTACTCTCACCATTCCTTTTCACTCTGTACACCTCAGATTTCCAGTACAAAACAGACTCCTGACATCTGCAGAAATATTCTGATGACTCTGCAGTAGTCGGGTGTATCAGAGATGGACAAGAAGCTGAGTACAGGGAACTGGTGGATCACTTTGTGGCATGGTGTGGAAACAATCATCTCATCTTGAATGTGAACAAAAAAAAAGGAGAAGATTGTAGATTTCAGGAGAATCAGGAACAGGTCCAACCTTATTTCCATAATGGGAGAAGAAGTGGAGGTGGTGGAGAAGTATAATTACCTTGGGGTTCACCTGGACTACAGACTGGACTGGAAATGCAACAGTGAAGTTGTCTACAAGAAGGGACAGAGCAGACTGTACTTCTTGAGGAAGCTGAAGTCCTTCAACATTTGCAGCAAGATGCTGCATATCTTCTATAAGTCTGTTGTAGAGAGCACTATCTCTTCTGACATCATCTGTTGGGGGAGCAGCACCAGAACAAGTGACTTAAAAAAGATCAACAAGCTTATAAAGAAGTCTGGCTCAGTTCTGGGGACTCCTCTAGAACCTTTGGAGATGATTGTTCAAAGAAGGATTATTCATAAAATGAAGAACATTATAGACAACCCTCAGCATCCTCTTCATCAGACTGTCATACAACAAAGTGTCTTCAGTCAGAGGCTTCTTCAAATCCGTTGTAGGACAGACCGCTACAAGAGATCCTTCTTGCCCACAGCCATCAGCATCTATAACAACTCATTAATGAAACCAGGATGATGAGTTACAACAACATTTAATTTCCCTCTGGGATTAATAAA
>NW_023624132.1:0-3962 GCF_014905685.2 Nematolebias whitei | reverse complement strand
AAGGGTCATCCAAGCAGAAGATAACTAATGGATAATAAACTTAACCATAGTTTAAATTCACAGGACCTACCCTTGACCATTACGAAGTTAAGACCTATCTCTTTGTGTTTCCATAGGACAATGATGGTACCACTCCTGGTAATCTTCACCCTCTTGGGTGCCGTCCAAGAGGGGCAAGCTGAGATCGTAACCCTTGGGCCCACCTCAGGCATCGCTCTGAGGGACCAGCCGGGATTGCTCATCACAGACTGCCGCCTATACACTCGAAAGGTCTTCATCCGCTTCGACCCCCAAACTGTGATCAAACAACACATTAACCTTAAAAACGAGTGGCTAAACAAAACATGGTATACGGTATCCCTAGAGAGTGCTAAAACAGAGATCCAACACGTCCTAAAGCAACTACATAAGTTCACCTACACTCAAGAGGAGTTGGGTGGAATGCATAGAAGGCAAAAGCGCGGCATCGGCGGACTTTTGCTTGCTGCATCGTCACTAGGATCACTGTTTAGCTTAGGTTTGTCTGCATACAACACTGTCAGTATAACGTCACTAAAACAACACGTGTCTGAAGTAGAGAATGAGATTCCAAAGATCCGAGCGCAAATGGATCTTCAACTTACACAATTGACACAGGTGACTAAAACCGTAAAGGATACTGTTCTAGTGCTGAACACTCACACCCAAGAAATTAAAACCCTCGTGCATGCGGTAAATGAGTTAGCCCTTAAAGTTGAAGTGAATTACGCTGTCGCACACCTAATGGATAGGATTTTTGCTGACATGCTTAGAGATATCAGTTCGTCGGTAGATACACTAGCCACCGGTAGGATCCCACCGTATCTAGTCTCTCTACAGATGGTGAACGACATCCTCAGCGCCGCCACACACGAACAGGTTACGCAAACACAGGCACACCTGGCCTACACTCTCGGTAGCGCAATCCCAATCTACGTCAATCACAAAACGTTTGAAATGGCGTTCATTGTCAACCTACCGATAATTCCCTCAAACGGCATATACAGACTCAGGGACGTCGTAAATGTTGGAAATTGGCACGGCGAAAACCATGTTCAAATTGACACACCAAGGATGGTTGCGTACCACGACGACAACCCCTCAGTCTACCTAGCCCCAAACCTGCAGATGTGTGTTCTCACTCGGGAGATACACTATCTGTGCCCGAGCAAACCGTTTATGTGGAATAAAACCGTGGGCATATGCGGATTAACACCTATTCCGGAAAATTCTATATGCTCAACGACCGTAACGCCCCGACACCTGGCTAAAGCTGCAAAAGCGGAAATAATTGGCTCTCGTTGGCTAGTGAACGCTCCTCAAAGAAAGGCGATCATAGCCTACGATCAATCTGGGGCAAATAGACCTTTGGCGTTACCGGACAAAACGATATGGATCAGTGTTCCCCAGGGAACAACCATACACATTGGTGATTTGACGCTCTATCACCTCGATCCGGAACGATGGGACGCGACTCTGGATGACTCAGAGTACCTAGGAAATATGTCTATAGACATAGATCCAGAGACTCTGGGAAGGATCCGTTTTGAAGGCACCCAAGTCGTCGACGTGGAACCAATAAACCGAGTTCTCAAGTCCCTCAGGTCCACAACTAAGAACCCGATCCAACCAATTACCTATGCGTGGTCAAGCGCGGACACATTAATCATAGCCCTGCTAATGACGATAACCCTCGTATTGTGTGGGATACTCGCATCCCTGCTCCGGGGCCAAACGTCACTCCGAATCGACGTGGATCGCCATGCAGCGCACCTCAATGTGATTATGTCTCGCGCACGCGGGTCTAAAAAGAAACAAACAAATAAACGGGACAGCGTGACTGAATCTGGCAACCAGGGTGAGGAGAGGCAGTGAAACGATGTTTCTAGATGCTTAGTCACTACTCTTGTCGGTGCTGAAACGTTGTCTAGTTGATTTTGGTATTGTTTCTGAGGTAAGAATGAATTTTGTTGTGTAGTAAGTTAGAGACTAAGAAGCCTTTAACCATGCCAACATGCAGTTCATTCACTAAATTGCAATCTTTGCGGAGTCAATGTATATTATTGCTACCTTGAGTACCATAATCTACATTGATCTCACAACGCTTAAGCCGAACCTACTCGAACAATCCTATTCGGGGGGATAGCTAATTCTCTGTGATAAGTCTCGCCATAGACTTCTAAAACATTTATGGGAAAACCAAACACCCAATCTCAAGTCGTTCGTCTAAAAGACAACAGACAATTACACCAAACTATATTTTACCATGTAAAGCTAACTTAAACCAAGTTAGAAATGGAAAAATAGTTTGGAACACTTTTCTATAGGCATAAACCCCTGTAGTACCCCTTATCAGCATTCTCCACCCCTTAACTGGTAGTTGTAGCTGTTCCCAACCATAATAGCTTACACACCAGATGCATATAGTTTAAGGCCTTATGTAAAATCCCCTTCATAAGCCCACCTTAAACCACATAATTGCATGACACATTGAACCAGAACGGCACAGGCTGGACGTCGCTGGAGACAACCTTCGCTGGAGGCGACCTGCAATCCTGACGTTGGTCTCAACTCTTCATCCAGTGGCCGCTTCTTCAGTTCAATCCAAGGGTACCCCTCTGTATGCTGATTAATCAACACTTCCAATCGCTGTGGATTTACCGTTGTGGATTATATGACTTTTTCCAATGGATTACAGACTCTGTTTCCAAGGGGTTAAAGCATTGCTACAATGGAATTATCGAGACGATATGGGATTATAATCAACACAATGGAATACCAAGAACATTGTGGAATTACCTTGACTTTGTTTCCTTGCTGGATTACTTCTGACTTTGGTCTTCCTTGCTGGATTACATCAAGCTCAAGGACATTTGAAGGTCTAAGTTCACGGTTGGAATTCATCCCCATGGACAGGTGATGATTTCCAAAGGGGGGACTGTAGTGAACCTGGTCTGACCCTTATCTGACCCTGATGACCTCAAATCTACCAGATGGACAGAGACTGTCATTTTCATTGATCTGAATAAGTCTGAGCCATCTGATGACTTTCTTTCTTGAATTAATCAAGCAGAAAAGACAATTCTTTATAATCATTACTGTCTTACAAATGTTTGATAATCAAATTGTGTTAGTTTCACTCAATGCTTACAGGTTGAAAAGAACTACTCATTTTTATTTTACATAAACAGTAAGTAATGATTTTTATTCCTCATTCAAAGAAGAAATCACCTGAATATGCATTTCTTGATTTTCTGTCTGAAATGAGCCAAGTCGTAAGTATGTGAAAGTTGAAGCTTCGGTCAACTAAATGTTTACTGAAAAAGGGATGTCATGTTTTACTATTTGGAAAGATACAACAGAGTGAGGCTCCAAAAAGTCTGGTATTCTGCAAATAATCTCTCTGTCAGTTGTTAAACAAATCTCATTCCCTGACCTCGACTTTTGATAATACCTTACGTCAAAAACCACACCTCTTTCTGGTACATCCACGAATCAGAAAGCTCTAAATTGAACCGGAAGTCGACCCATTTAAAATGTGGCAACTTTCCAGTTCAAGTTAGTTCTCAAGCAGTTCTGAAGCAGTTCTCAAGGAGTTCTGAAGAGAATTGGTTAGAATTCATGGAGAATGGTGAAGTGAATGGAAGAGAATTCGAGAATTCAGGAGAGTCAGAGACGTTTGGAATTATAACTTCTGTTTGAACAACCCACGCACGACTATCTAAGGATTTCAGCAGCTCTCAACGGAGACGCTGAAAGGTCTGGAGGATTCCCTATCGAGCTGATCTATCATCAACAAGGTAACGGTCTCTTCTTCGACTAAAGTGTACCGGAGGCGAGCTGAGATCTGATGAAGCGTGCACGTTCTGGTCAAACAGATTAATTCCCTCACATAGTTCTCTGTAAGATAAATCTCCATTTCATCTTAAACTCTTCTCTCTCTC
>NW_023624131.1:0-3962 GCF_014905685.2 Nematolebias whitei | reverse complement strand
CAGCATCGTTGGTGTGGGACCCTTGGATCTCTACACCCTTAACTACCAGTGGTAGGTAGTGTTTGGTGGACTCTGACTGCTGCAGCTCACAGAGGATGCTGTCTTGTTGAGTCAGAGTTTGGACCACTTGGGTTTCTTTGGTTTCACATGGTGTCAGAGGAGTACTCACCGGGCTCGTGTCCTCGGCTGAGGAGTCCTGTGCGCCTTCCGCGGTACCTGCTGTTGGGCAGTCTGTGTCACACTCCGGAGGCGTATCTATTGGCAGTGGTTTGCTCACTGTTGTCCACATTGTTTGATCACCATAATCTATAATCGCGTTAAAGCGATTTATAAAATCCTGGCCAACCAAAAATGGGAATGAGTCAACATGAGTCATGTGTACCGGATGGTACAGCGTCATATTGCCAATCTGCATTTGAACCATTGCTATAGTTGTCAGGGTTGTTTTCTTCTCTGAGAGACCCTGCATTTCTATAGCACATTCAAAGAGAGGTATCATCCTGTTAACACTGGCAGCGGCCGTCCTCAGCTCCTCGAACAGTGTAGCTGACATAATTGTTATGTCTGCCCCACCGTCCAAGAGTGCTTCGTGTGTGAGGACACCTTCGAGTGTTACTGACAGGTACGCCTTTTTGGCGACCCCCCTTCTGATAAAGTTACACAGAAACCTTTTGGGTTTTTTCTGACGCTTCTTCATGCGTTCAGCCTTATCTGTGTAATCTTGGGTTGTCTGAACTGTCAGCACAGCAGAGGCTGTTTCTGAGCGTTCAGCTTGCGATGACTCGTCATCGTTTGTGTGTGTGTTTACCCCCCCTTCTTCTGATGAGGGGTTGTTCGAGGCAACAACAGCAACGTCTTGGTGTGGTCCACCGACATCTGTAATGTTGTCATTCGCGCCCTTAGATGTAATAGGGATTACATTACTGCAAAGTGCTCCTGGTTGGGTTCCCGTGTCAGTGTGTTTCAAAGTTTCTAACAACCTGCGTATTCTCTCTGTCTCTTCCGAGCTCAGAGGTGTAGGGCCTTGTTTCTGGAACTTTTGTGATTTTTTCGCCCCGGTTCGTTTCGGCCGAGGTGGGGGACGGTCAGGTACGTCTTTCGGGGGTTCCTTTACGTACTGCCCCTGATGATATGGTTTCCCATATCTTTGCGTCCTGCGCTCACCCCTTTTACGATAATCACTGTCATCCTCTGAAAGACGAGCTTTTTTGTCCCAGCATGCACCTTCAGGACGCGGTTTGTTAGTTTGAACAGACTGTTTTCTCTCTTTCTTAGGAGGAGGCGGCGAAGCACGTCGTCCTTCTAGTTCAAGAGGGAGGGGTTTAACCTTTACACTAGGAAACACTTCAATGGGCGTCTTAGCACGAGAACATGCTTCAAACACATTCACAGCACACTGTTTAATCTCACTGATGGATTTTTCTCTGAAATTTGCCATCATTTGTACTGATTGTCTGAAATCAGAGTGGAGATTTTTGCTGAAAACAAACTTAAAACCATCATCTTCTTCCATTCCGGTCTCATTTCTGTTACCAAAATAAGCTTGGAAGATTCTTTTGTAATAAACTTTTGGATGTTCAGTTTTACCCTGCATGACCTTGTCTGCAGCTGGGAAACCAGCAGGTCCCGTGCAGGAGTCGTACTCTCTGATCAAAACTTCACACAGAAGGTTGTAATCCCTCTTCGTTGCATCTGGTAGACGCTCGATGAAGGTGAACACCTCTCTGTCCGAAGTGAGCCGTATCAGACTGATCTTATCCTCTGTCGTAGCATTAGGATAAGATCTCAATCTGAACTCCAGATCTTTGAGGTACGCTTTTGTTCCAGATGATCCCATCGGTCCAGGCACAAAGCGTTGTACATATTTTGAGATTTTCTGCAAATCATCCATTGAAGGAGACTGTATTAACGGTCTCACATGCGTGGTTGGTGGTGCAGATTGGTCAAGGACTGCCCCTACCACCCGAGATGGGGGTGGGGGTGACAGCATGGTGTATACCGATTCAGTGAGTTGATATCGGTGCAGGTCCATCCCCACCGCCCGAGATGGGGATGGGGGTGACCGCATGGTGTTAGTAGGAAGAGGTGCATATCGGTGCAGGTCTGTTCCTACCACCCGAGATGGGGTTGGTGGTGAGTGCATGGCGTTAGGAGGAAGAGGTGCAAGTGGGTGCAGACCCGTCCTTATCCCCCGAGGCGGGGGTGTTGGAACGGGGTTAAGGGGAGGAGGTGCAACAGCATCTGTCTGGGGTGGATGTGGCTTACCCGGGCCCCGACCTTGTCCGTCTCTGAGTCTCAGACCAGCCCGCCCCATATCAGAAATCTGGTTTGTAGCTGTAGCTAGTTTCTCCTCACAAGCTGTCAGGCGCTCCTGTGACGTCTGACATTCACCTTGTAAAGTCAGCCATTGTCGGAGAATAAGCTCCTTGTCTGCCTTGCAATCCTCCAGCTCCTTTAATGCGACCTGCAACTGTGCTTGTAGCATATCGTTATCTGAACACACGGCTCGGTACGCTTGTTCTTTATCCGCAATCCTCTCCTCATATGATTGAGCCTGTTCTGACAGCTCTGTCTTTGCGAGGTCCCTATCAGTCTGAATTTGTTGTTCCTGCAATTCAGATTGATTCATCAATACGTCACACCTGTCCTTTTCAGATTGATATCCGTTGAACAGCGTGACATTTTGTTCAACCAAATGGTCCACTTCCGCTTTCAGAAGCAGGGAAATTTTTGCCAAGCGTTCACGGCTCGATTTTGTGTCCTCCGACACTTTGGCTGCTTCCGCCAACCTCTGCGGTTCCTCATTTCTTTGATCATCATCAAGGTTTTCTAATTGCTCTAATTGTTTACCAATAATTGAATTCGTTAAAATATGTAAAGCCGACTGGACGGCATCTCTGGATTGAAAGGGGTCAGTGTTTACCTCTTCGTCTTCCATTATCTGCTATTTAGAAATTAAATAGGAGATGTAAATGTTTAGGTGGTAAAATAAAATCAGAAGAGTTTCTCTCTACTGATGTATTTACTCTTATTTTGTGAGTTTAACAATTAAACGTGCGTTATCTTTTTAGCAAGTGAGTAAACTTTTTCCATTTTTGTGAATATCTGTAACTGTTTCTATTTTTTAAAAGTTTGCCTTAATTTTTATTTTGCACCTTTTTCGTAAGGAATTATCAGTGAATAAAAATGTGTTCGGTAAATGCTCTTTGCATAAATACCTTTATAACTTTTAAAATGCAAGATAACAGTGGTTATTCAACGTTGAAGAACGTTTATTAACTCAAAAATGCCTTACAGAAAAATAAAAACGTTTAATCTCACTCTTATTACCTAAAACGAAGTGAAAACCTGCGATCTTCACGTTTATCCAGAAGGTGTCAGTACAACCTTATTAATTTTAACTCAGACACTGTTAGTGTTGTCCAGTAGGGGTCGCTATGACTTCCTGTGGCGTCCGGTCGTTAGCTGTTAGCTCAAAATTAGCATCGGCTAGACTCGGATAAAACCAACATTTCTGAACGGATTTTTTACACAAACGTGGCAAAATTTTAGCAATTAGACTTCGAAGAACTTAAACAGCGTTTCAGAACACAGCTTTAAAGCGCTTTTCAGCTTTACAAAGCAGATTTTATTCCCTATGAAAACGAGTTTCCATTTCCGGGTCACGTGACTGAAATCACCAATGACAAAGCAGCAGGGGTGAGAGGAAGTTACGTAGGCACGTCATTCAACCTTCTCAGCAAATCAGAGCGCTCCACAGCAGCAAATCAACCAACCACAAAGCGTTAGCAGTCACCAGCATGTTAGATTAGTCTGAAACTATTTCGTCAACTTATCGTCTTTTAAACTGTCAAAATGCACTTTTTCTGTTAAAAAATGTAACGAATCAACTCTGAGCTGCACGGAGTCGGCGCTCCGTGGCACAACGTCTTTTAAACCGTTTAAAACAACTCGTTCGAACT
>NW_023624130.1:0-3963 GCF_014905685.2 Nematolebias whitei | reverse complement strand
ATCTATCTATCTATCTATCTATCTATCTATCTATCTATCTATCTATCCAATAACTTTTACCCGCTTCTTCCATTTTGGGTCACGGGGGTCGCCGGTGCCCATGTCCACTGTACGAGGGGAGGGGTACACCCTGGACAGGTCGCAAGTCTATCAAAGGGCCACATAAAGACAAACGAGACAAACAACCATACACTCTCTCACTCACACCTAGGGACAATTTAGAGTTACCAATCAGCCTAACATGCATGTTTTTGGTATGTGGGAAGAAACCGGTGTACCTGGAGAAAACCCACACATGCACGAAGAGAACATGCAATTGGGGTTTGAACCGGGGACTTGCTCGCTGAGAGGCAACAGCTCTACCAGTTGTGCCACCATGCTGCCCTATCTTAGAACTTATTACTGTTTTATTTACAATTTATACTTTTGTTGGATGTACACAATTTCGTTCCACCACATGTATCATATGTGGTGCATATGACAAATAAAGAACCTTTTACTTTGATATCCTTTTAAACATTTAAAGAGTGTGAAATCTCCCCTAAAAAATTGTGCCTAGAATTACTTGAATGAGAGCATATATATCTCCGACTACATTTCATGCCACAGTTTAAGATTAAAATGCTCCTCTGCTGATAAATGATGGAGTTGTACCTGTTTTGATCTCATGCAATCATCGCTAGTAGCTTGTGTTGAGGATGACCTTCAGCTACTACTACTTCCAGTTTTAGCTTAATAGTTGCAAAACTGACTCACTTAGAGACATTTGTCTGTTTTCTTGGATCAATCGGATGTTGCTACTGAAAAGGTTGCTGTTTGATCATATCCTTGTCGTAATTTTAGCAAAGCCATTTACAGACAATTTTACTTGGCTGGAAAATGCTGAGTTTAAGTAAAAGATGGCATATTTAGCCTCAGATAAGTTTAAAACATTTAAACAGTCCCTAAATTTACAACCATTATGAAGACAACAAGAAACTCAACCACAAATGGAAAGCTATTTGTCTAAAGGTTTTCATAAAAGTTTGTTGGGTGTTAAGAGTTCAGTGTGGTCTGTATCCTGGTGTTAACTCTCAAACCGAATACTGAAAACTCCCTTCAGAGATTAAAATACATATATATAAATAAAGATAAATAATGTTAACTTGCTTTTTATGTATATGAATATTTCCGTTCAGTGCCCTGAGATGACTTCTGTTGTGACTTGGCGCTATATAAATAAACTGAATTGAACTAAATTACAGCCATGTCATTGAGTTTTTCACAATAACGAGTGCACATCCTCAAAGTCTGGCACCATGCTCCCAAATAGGTTCCTAGCTACAGTATTTCTGGTCGTAGTTAATCTCTATTCTCTGTTGTTATACAATCTTATCTGAAAATTAGTTTTAATGGCATTTTACATTGTGATAGTGATGTGTAATGTTCCTGGGTGCTGGAATGACTGCAGACCACGGATATATAAAGAGCGGCTGTGGCTGAGTGGTTAGATCAGTCGTCCTCCAATGCAAGAGTTGGGGGTTTGAATCCACCAACAGTCACATGCCTAAGTGTCCCTGGGCAAGACACTGAACCCCTCACTGCCTCCGATATGTGTCCCATCGGTGTATGAATGTGATAAAGCACTTTAGATTGATTTGTTCAATTAGCTTTGTAGAGATCTAGTAGAGTGCTGTATGAATAGGTAAATGAAGGCACAGATTGTAATGTAAAGCACTTTGAGTATCTTGATCACATAGAAAGGTGCTATATAAGTACAGTCCATTTACTATATAACATGTAAGTAGCACACATACCATGTAGTTAAAGAGTTAACCAACAGGTTAGATTGAAATGTAGTACATTGGTCAGGGCCCTGGGAACGGTATTTTAAAACTGTACTAACAGCTTTCAGGAGATACAACTTACTGTTTATCTAAAAAAGTTAAGTCTGCAGCTGCAGTTTGACTCCCATCACCTTTGGAGCACAAGTTAGGAGTCATCAGGACTCTGTACCACAGAGCAGACAGGGTCCCCACTAACTCAGGAGCTAGGCAAAAGGAGAAATCCCACACAAGACAGGCTGTAGAGCAATGTGGATATCCTAACTAGACCTTCCTGAAAGCAGAGAAGAAACCCAAACAGGACTCCAGTCAGCCATCAGGTGAAAACGAGGAACCCAGACCAATGGTCATTCCATATATTGTGGGAGTATCAGAGAAACTGAGACGTTTATTTTCTAAACACACTGTCCCAGTGGCAGCCACTGGCCAAAAGGATGGCCCAGCACAGAGGAGCAACACCATCAGGCCAGTACTCTGTGGTCTACATTCATCTCCAGGCCAGCGGTCACTCGTTCAGGGATGAAGATGTTCACATTCTGGATAGAGAGGAACGATGGTTTGAGAGAGGAGTAAAGGAGGCCATCTTTGTGAAAAGAAATCGTCCATCAGTAAACATGGGTGGAGGCCTCCGTGTTCAACTGTCCCCCTCTTACAATGCTGTTATTGCTTGTATCACTCAGTGAATAGCAAACAGCCATCAGGGTGCTAATGATCCATCGTTAGGCTGATGGTCATTCTTGATCATGTGAGCAGCTGGTTTTGGCTGTCAGCAGCAAACTGGTTGATCCACTATGAGAAGGTGCTATTTATAAGACTGAGCTGAATACAGCACCTCAGACTGAGGAAGTATTTTGGATGAAAGACGAAACATTTCTACATTTTTTTGTTTCTTTGATTAGTTTTTTGAATGTTCAGAGGACCAGACTTAACTTTTTTAGATTTTTCTACCTGGATTATTGAGCATGCTTCAAGAAACTTACTGTTTATATTTACCGGTGCCTCCACTTAGCAGAATTATGACATTACACTTTGTTTAACCCATTAAGAATTTAATTTGATTCACATATAAAATAAAACAGAGGATTTTTTTTAAAGGTAAGGCTTTTCTTTTTTTGAACAAGACTTTATTTTATTAGTTCTGTATTCCAATTCAATATTTAACACATTAAGTCACAAACATCACTTTCTAGTACAACCAAACAAATCAGTAGAACAAAAACATCTGAACGATTCGACGAGCTGAAATTCCAAAGAGTCTTTCCTCCACTGAGCAGTGGAGTATAATAAAAAAAAAGGTTATACACATAAAATAAAGGGAAGATCTTCCTCACGCGATTTTTGTCTGCATCTTAACAGGAACACGTTAAACATACACACAGAGTATACCTGTATATTTACATTTATTTTACATGTTACAATGCCAATTTTAAGTATGTTATTAAAGGGTTCCACCTTAAATAAATCAATGGACATGTTTAATTTTGCTGTTATTTTCTCCATTGTATAAACACTCACCATACTCTCTTTCCATTGATTTATAGTAGGGGGTAAAGGTTTATACCAACATACTGTTATCATGTTTTTTGCTACCAATACAAGGATTCCAAACAGGTACCGTTTTTCTTTACTTAATAGGTCACACGGGAGCACTCCCAGAACAAAGACAAGGGGGTTCCATTCAATATAAATGTGTAAAATTTTTGAAACTTCCTCTCTAATTCCTTCCCAAAATGTTTTAATCTTTGGACAATCCCAAAAGATATGCGTGTGATCTCCAACTAGTCCACATTGTCTCCAGCACAAATTTGATTTAGCCTTATCAAATCTTGAAATAATACACGGTGTTTTAACATATCTAACGATTACTTTCCAGTAAAATTCTTTCCATGTTGGACTGTTAGTCAGTTTATGTCCATTTTCACACACTAGCTCCCATTCTTGATCATCAGTCACAACGTTCATTTCTAGTTCCCAACTTTCCTTTATCCCAAGAGCCCCCCCCCCCCCCCGACATACATGACTGTAAACTGACTGTAAGAAACTACACAGCACCGAAACAGCTTAGTTAGGGTCTGCAACGACATTCTTCTGGCAAATGACTCTGGTCAGTCTGTAGTCCTGGTACTCCTTGACCTTACCG
>NW_023624129.1:3080-3963 GCF_014905685.2 Nematolebias whitei | reverse complement strand
TAGGGACAATTTAGAGTTACCAATCAGTCTAACATGCATGTTTTTGGTCTGTGGGAGGAAACCGGAGTACCCGGAGAAAACCCACGCATGCACGGAGAGAACATGCAAACTCCACCCAGAAAGGCCCCCGGACCGGGATTTGAACCAGGGACCTGCTCGCTGAGAGGCAGCAGCTCTACCAGTTGCGCCACCGTGCTGCCTGTAATTTTGTTATTTCAAATGTAATTCTGTTTTTTTCAAATATTGTTCATTAGGGCCACCGTAGTGAACTCTTGTAGTATACTGTATGTAGAATGCATAACTATAGTATACTAAACTTTAATACTAAATGCATATTTTCTGTTTTAATGACAATGCTGTTGTTCCTAGGCTATGTCATTCACATGCACTTTTTCATTTACTTCTCAGATCACAGAAAGCTGATGCTTCACGCCCGGGTACCGACAACACCGAAAATGTGGGTGGGGTAGGTGAAGCACCCACACTTGCCCCCACCCTCATTCGTCGCACTCTGGGCCCATGAGCAAGGCTCTTAACCCCTGTCTGCTCCCTAAACAGGTCTCTCTTGAAAATGAGTTCTCATGGCTCAACGAGACTACCTGGATAAATAAAGGGTAAATGAAAAAACAATGCTCTGGAAACAACAGATGGAAGAGGGGTGCACCTTGAACAGGTCACCCGTCCATCCCAAGACCAACACTGAGACATATGCATGCACACACGTACACCTAAATGGACAATTTAGAATATCTGGTTTTAATCTAATGTAACTTAAAATTTTAGCTAACCTAAAATAAATAATAAAATAAAATAACACACATGGAAAAGGGTTGGATGGATGGATGGATGGATGGATGGATGGATGGATGGATGGATGGATGGG
>NW_023624129.1:0-2980 GCF_014905685.2 Nematolebias whitei | reverse complement strand
AGGTGGATGGATGGATGGATGGATGGATGGATGGATGGATGGATGGATGGATGGATGGATGGATGGATGGATGGATGGATGGATGGATGGATGGATGGATGGATATGTGCAGTTGTTTTGGTGTTAGTAAAATATCTCATGAACCACAGAACAATTATTTTATGAAATTCTCCAGAAATTATTTATTGGATGTTCCTTGAAGTCAATCCAATTCAAGATGGCTGCCACAGCCAATCAACGTTACCCACAAAACAGACTATAACTCAGTCAGTTTTACAAATACTGACCTAAGATCTGGTGTGGTAGTTGCTGAGAGGTATCTTCAATAAAACCCAGAGTGCTGAAAATCAGGCTTTGTTTAAAGTTGAAAAACAGCAGGATATGTGTATTCCTTCAAGGAATGCTGCTTTTTACTTTCCTATTTTTGCAAAAGTTAGGGGGTTTAGTAACAGGTTTGTAACAAGTCTCACTTCCTCGCTTTTGCTCAAGCAAGAAGTATCTTTTTATGTTCAGAGCCTCGGCTCTCCCTGGTGTCTAACTCCTAAGTACCGTTTCATTTTAATAGCTGTCAGAAGTAAATAGGTAAATTGCCACTTTATAGCCTCATATCCACCTTCTACAGTTAAGTCAGTTTTCTTTTCATCAAACAGCCTGGGCTGTAACAAAAGTGCAGGATAAAGCCAAATTATGGCACGACTGTTTTTACCTCTTCTCATCTAAGTGCAGGAAACTTCTACCTTCAGCAACCGGCACATGAGTACATGATGAGCTTTAACACTGAGACACTGCAGGTTCCTGAGAGAGTAAAGTTTCTCTTTATCAATGCTGGCGGCATTTAACAATCAAAGGAGGAAAAGTTTCTCTGAGGAGGCGAGGGGCTTTTCCATTATTCTCTAGAGAAGGGAGTTTGTCTGCCAGAGTGAAGAACAGATGAGTTATGAAGCATAACGCCGCTCTGTGCAGGCCCCTCTGGGCACACGCTCCAAACTTGAGACCGATATTTAGGTTATGCTCTACATTTACTCCCTCTGTCTGTGGCTGTGGTCTTTTCAAGTACAATTATGACATTGCTTTTGTCATTTCACGTTCTTTTAAGAGCGTTATTCAGTAAATCTACATTTGTGGTTAATGCAGTTACCTGAGAGAGTTTTCCCAGGTTTCCAGTGGAAAATCAGTGCAATGGGAACAACTGGTTTCTTTGTTTTACTTTTTGCTATCAGTGTTTGCTCTGCTAGTCAAAAGTGAATTAACTCAAAACATGACTGTTTACTGGTATTCCATTTTAAATTTAATTAAAAACATGTAATTTTCTATCTCCATCTAATACATCCAGTATGTATATGTATGTATAATGCATGTATAATACACAAAGCATGTGTTTTTGCTGTTGTGCAAGAGTTAGGTCTTTGTGTGCAACGCCTTCAGCAGAATGTTTACAGTTATTACTGCAAAGGATACAAGCGTTTAATTAAATAAAACGTGATTTAACTAGCTAACACTGTCATCGTTCCGTTATGCAGTCGCAGACAGCTCTCATGAGAGTACAAACACTGACAGTAGCTGTCATTAGGTCCATGGTTGGATAATCTGACAAGTATGAAAAAACTGCAAAGTAAATGACAGCCCCAGTAAACAATTAACTGAGCAAATGAAAACTGTAGCGAACTGCAGAATTTATGAATAATGAATCAAAGCCGTCCTTAAAATGATTAAAGTTGTATACTTGAGAATTTTTCTGCTCTGGTGGTGTAATTAGATTGATAAAAATGTGCGTGAATATGTTTAACATAAGGTTTACCGTTGTATGGAACGATAGATTGATTTAAATTAGTTCTGAATCAATAAAGCTTGTGTTTATTAGATACACTTGTAATTCTTGCATATTTTGCTAATTTGTTCATAAACCATAATGCCTTTGACTTACTCACTCATGAAGACTTTAAATGTTAATTTAGGTCATATTAATGCAGAAATGTAGATTCACAAACCTTTACTGCAACAACATTCTGCAGTCATGCTCATTTATGGCTGCTTGTCCTGAGCCTGGTTCTGCTGGAGGTTTCTTCCTGTTAAAAGGGAGATTTTCCTTTCCACTGTTACCTTTGTGCTTGCTCAGGATGGGAGACTGTGACAAAGTGAAGATTCAACGAGTCTGCTGGCTTCCTTAGATAGAGAACTTTACTAAGTGGCTGTGTGTGAATGTTTCTGTTCAGTGCCCTGAGACAACTTTATTTTGAATTGGCGCTATATAAATGAACTGAATTGAATTGAACGTATTGTGCAGCTGCATCGTAGTCTCACACACCTACAGGAGAACACTTTCATTGGTATTTATAGGCTTGACCCCGACTTATTTCTGACTCAGATACCTTCCAGACACCAGAGAGTGAGGTTTATCTCTCAGCATGCCATAAAGAATTGAGAATAAATTACACTGGTGTTCCAGCTTCTTATGAAATGAAGCTCAAAGCTCAGGTACATAAATCTAAGACTGACTCAGGTCCTCTGGATGAGTTCTTCTTCGTTGAAACGTTTTGTCTTTAAAAACAACCTGACTCAACCTTGTCAGAACATTCAAATTTTTCATTCAACCTTTATTTATGCAGGTTAGTCTCAATGAGCCACGAGGACTCGTTTACAAGAGAGACCTGTTTTAACAAAGAGCACAGATGAGGTACGGTCAACAATAGACAATCGTATAAAAAGCATATCAAATGAAAAGTAAATGGAAGAAATGAAATACAAGAGAAACAAAAAACGCTGCATTATAAAGCAGTGTAAAATACTAAAAGTATCAAGTTTACAATTGAATTATTGATTAAAAAGAAAGTGGTGATCTCATCCAAGTCTGAAATTATTTTATTCAACGTCTCTACATCCTTGTGAACACTGGTATTGTATTTTATTTTATAACTTGCACACAGCACACCACTGACTGGCTACTATCTGTAGTTCTCACTAAATATTTTGACATTTTTCT
>NW_023624128.1:0-3964 GCF_014905685.2 Nematolebias whitei | reverse complement strand
GGGGTCCTGGAGTTTGTCCACAGCGAGAACATCCAGTCAAGTCTTGCTGTATGCTGAGATATGAACTGCTGCACAAAGCTGAACTGGTCTCCAGACAGACGGTGATGAGTCTGGGGACTGAAAGGCTGAAAGAAGAACTGGTGGTCACTCTGTCCAGGGTCACTAACATCAACTGCAGCCTGACGGAGGTGTCAACCCCACATTTGGTCTGTGATGGTCATCTAGGCACTTTGGGGGTCGTGATCAAAAACTGCAGCTGTCTTTGATAATGATCACTCACATTGACTCATTTTAAAACAGATGGTACAAGCAGACACTATATACCTGATTATAGTGAACTCACCACTCCACTCAGACAGATGGTAAAAGGTCAAGGTAACAGAAACCTGAAAGCAACACTTGTGTAGAACACGGATGCAGAACATGTGTTTATTAAACTGAAGCAACTCTTGTCCAGAGCAGCTGATTTGGCTCTGCCTGACTACTCCGCCCCGTTTTTTCTTGATGTTTCTGAAGCAGAAAACACTGTTAATGGTGTTCTGTTTCAGAAAAAGGGGGGTGGTAGACAGGTGTTGATGTACGCAAGTGTGCTGTTGGATGGTACTGAGAAGCGTCATCCAACATGTACACAGGCAGCGGCAGGTCTGGCAAGGATTGTTTCAAAAACAGCACACATCGTCATGGGACACCCACTACACATCCTAACGACACACTACATAGTAGCGTATGTTAATTCTGAGCTCTTTACAATGACATCCTTAAAGCAAAGACGCATGAGCAACATCCTATCAGAACCGAATTTATTGTTCCTGCATGAAGGCATAAACATGGCAGATGGTATGCAAACAACACAGGCACATGATTGTGTGCAAAAAGTGTACGTGGAGGAACGCATTAGACCTGATTTACAGACTGAACTCATACCACATTCAAATATACTCTACACAGATGGTTGCTGCTTCAGGCTTGAGGATGGGTCTTTGAGATCAGGATTTGCTGTGGTACAGCAGAATGGTGATGAGTACGAGGTACTGAGCTCAGGGCAGCTAGAAGGTCATCAGTCAGCTCAAAAAGCTGAAATTCAGGCAGTCGTTGAGGCTTTGAAAATGAGCAAAGGAAAAGAGGTTACAGTGTACACAGATTCTGCGTATGCTTATGGTGTAGTTCATGTTCAGTTACCACAGTGGAAAAGAGCAGGTTTTCGAACAGCAGGTAACAAACCAATTAAACATGAGGAACTCATTAAGGATTTAGCTGACAGTTTGATGTGGCCAGCAAAAGTGGCGGTTGTGAAGTGCAAAGGTCATGATGTTACACAATCAGACACAGCGGAAGGAAACAGGCAAGCTGACAGAGCAGCCAAGATAGCTGCTGGCTATTTGCCAAGAGTCCAGATGGTGACAGTGGAAGAAGAATGTCAGAAAATGAATCATTGGGATGAGAAAAATGTGGCAAAGGCTCAGACTACAGCCTCCCCAGAGGAAAATACATTATGGTTTAACAGAGGAGGTCAGAAAAAGGGGAGTTTAAAGTATGGATAGGACCGAATCACAAGTGGATCTTGCCTATGACTTTAAAACAGGCAGTATTTCAGGAAGCACATGGATTAGCACACGTGGGATGCAGACAAATGCTAAGGAATCTTCAACAATGGTGGCACCCTCATCTAAAAGATATGGTAACAGCATATGTTGACACCTGTACCGTTTGTTTAAAGTACAACATTCGACCTACAGTAAAACCTGAACGAGGTTCTTTTCCTCTCCTGCACCGACCGGGACAGGAGGTGATTCTAGATTACACTGATATGATGGAACCTGTTAAAGGGTTCAGATATGTATTGATGTGTGTTGACGCATTTACAGGGTGGCCAGAAGCCATACCTGCAAGAAAAGAAGACAGCAAAACAGTGGTGAAGTTTCTGATTAACCATTATATCCCCAGACACGGTTTCCCAGGAAAAATCAGATCAGACAATGGCACACATTTTAAAAACACAGATCTGCAGGCTGTGGAAAAAATGTTAGGCCTAAAACATGCTTTTGGAACCGTGTACCATCCCCAGTCTCAAGGGAAGGTCGAAAGGATGAACCAGAACATAAAACAAAAATTGGGCAAAATCTGTGCACAGACTAAATTGAACTGGGTGGACGCATTACCAATAGCATTAATGACCGTGAGAACTTCTGTTAATAATGGAACTGGCTTTTCTCCCTATGAGTTAACTACAGGTAGACCCTTTCCTGGACCAACCATATGCTCACTGACCAGTGAGGAGGACCGTAAGATGGACCATAAGGTATACTTTGATGAGTTAAAAGCATTAGTGTCTAACTTTACTCAGCAGGTCCACCACAAACAGAGCCTGACAGAAAGACCAGAGGAACCTGGTCTCCCCACCGCGGAGTGGGTCTTGCTGAGGGTCATTAAAAGGAAGTGGCAGGAGCCCAGGTGGACGGGCCCCTATCAGGTGACAGAGAGAACGTCCCACGCAGTCCGCCTCAGAGGAAAGGGGGACGTTTGGTACCACTGGAGCCAGTGTGCGCCGACCTCAGAGCCAGGAAGAGCGAGACAGCTGGCAGAAACCATCTAAAGTCGTAAAACTGGACATTCATGTCAAGGTAGACCAAAGCAGCCTGGTGTAGTTGCGTGCGGGCCCTGAAGGACTTTGTTTGAGTGGGTCACCGGGTGCTGGAATAGCCACATTTAGTACAGACACCTAGAAACGACAAAAACACGACATCTTAGAGTCTCACACTTCACGAAGAAAACTCAGAGACATAGGAGGAACGGTCTCTGAGCACCCCAGGGTATGCCCTGAGTACTTGTGATTGTAACAATATTGTATGACATGTGTACTAACCATATTTCTCTTATCTTTTAATTGCAGTTTTGATTTAGAGCGCATCCATTTATTTACTCAGCTTGAAAGTGATAAGTATATTCAGTTTGTAACGGTAAAAGGAAATATCTATAATCAATTATAAGCAGTATATTAACAGAGTGGTATTTTGTATTCATTTTGTGTTAAAGGAACTGCTTGCCTGGCTGTCTGCTGAGGAAGTCGCTGTGTGAGACATCTTCATTTATTGAGTACAGTTTCTGTTTACAGATCAAAATGCGGTGGCCACCAAAGCACGTGGTGATAGGGATAGGTGTTTTGTCATCCATCGTGTTGTCACTCATTTTCTCTTTTGAATATTTCTGCATCATTCCCGGTTTACCAGAGTGTGAGCAGACTGGAGCAACTAGCTCCAACTTCTCTGATGGCTGTACAAAATCGAATGGCTCTAGACATGATTTTAGCTGAGCGACAAGGAGTGTGTAGTATGTTTGGTGAGTTATGTTGCAGTTTCATACCAAATAACACGGCGCCTGACGGTAAGGTCACTAGGGCCCTAGAAGGCCTGCGCACCCTCTCAAACGAGATGAAATCCCACTCTGGTGTAGATAATCCTCTTGATGAATGGCTCTTCAAAGTGTTTGGCCCCTGGAAGCAGATGATTGTGTCCATGTTGATGTCAGTTGCAGTATTTGCAGCTATTTTAATCACATGTGGATGTTGTTGTATTCCCTGCCTGAGATCCCTGTCAGTACGTCTTATCACTTCCACTTTAGAGAAGCGTGACCCTGAAATAGCTCGTCAGCTCCTAATGCGCAGAGGTTATGAACTTTCTGATTTTGAGATGCAACCACGCCGGCGCAGAGAAGCATATTCTTCCGCTTGATGTCGACCTCTTTAGATGAGGTCGAAAGGGGGAATTGTTGTGAAATAAAGATTGTGTTCCTTGTTGAATCTGACTCCCACTTCTTGTTTTACTTTGAAATTGACCCACTTCCTGTTTTACTTTGAAGAGGCTCCCACAGATTGATTTCTGTTCCTGTTTACATCATGTAACACGATGTCTCACACTTCTGATTGGTTTGTAACTGGCCAATCCCATGACAGCAGGCTTAGAGCGCG
>NW_023624127.1:0-3964 GCF_014905685.2 Nematolebias whitei | reverse complement strand
TTAAAAGGAAGACTACCACAATAGTTCAGGGGATATTTGTGGGTAGTTCATCTTCTTCTCCTGAGAAAAGTTTCTGTCTTCCTGCATTAGTTTGTTTTGAAAATGTAAATTTCCCCACCCAAGCATTAATTGACTCCGGAGCTGAACAGTGTTTGATTTCCCTAGACATAGTCAAACATTTAAATCTGCCTATGTTTCCTTTGAATAACTCTATTAGCGTTTCAGGTCTCACCGGCCAAACCATCACCTCCATCACACACTGGACTCGGGACATTCATCTGGTCCTGTCAGGTAATCACCATGAGAAGTGTGATTTTTTTCATTTTTGACTCCCCCAAGCCCCAACTTATTTTAGGCTATCCTTGGTTATCAAAACACAATCCCCAGATCAACTGGAAGGATAATTTGATTGAACGCTGGGGCGACACCTGTTCTGTTGACTGCTTACGCTCTGCCATTATTTCCGGGTCCTTGTCACCTCCGGTCTCAGAGGAGATTGACCTCTCCAAGGTACCTTCAGTTTATCATGCTCTGTCCACAGTTTTCAGTAAGCAGGAAGCTATCTCCCTTCCACCTCACCGCCCCTATGATTGCCCCATCGATCTCCTTCCTGGTGCCCCTCTGCCGTCCAGCAGACTTTATAATCTGTCGGGCCCCGAGAGGGAGACTATGAGGCAATACATGGCGGAGTCCTTAAGATCAGGAATAATTCGCCCTTCCACTTCCCCCCTCGGTGCTGGGTTCTTCTTTGTTTCTAAGAAGGATAAATCCCTGAGGCCCTGCATCGATTACAGGGGACTTAATGCAATCACCGTTAAGAATAAATACCCCCTGCCACTCATTGATTCTGTGTTCGACCGACTTCGTGACTCCAAGATTTTTACCAAGCTTGATCTTCGTAACGCCTACCACTTGGTAAGAATTCGAGAGGGAGACGAATGGAAGACAGCATTTAAGACTCCCCTCGGACATTTTGAGTATCTAGTTATGCCCTTTGGTCTCACCAATGCCCCAGCCGTTTTTCAAAACCTGATTAATGATGTCCTGAGAGATTTTTTGGACGATTTTGTGTTTGTTTACTTAGATGACATTTTAATCTTCTCTCGGGATCCCACTCAACACATTGGACACGTTAAAGCAGTTCTTCAAAGGCTCCTGGAAAATAAGCTGTACGTCAAAGCTGAGAAATGCGACTTTCACTCACCATCTGTACCTTTTCTGGGTTTTATTTTTGAGGAGGGTCGGGTTCGATCCGATCCTGAGAAGGTGAAGGCGGTGATGGACTGGCCTACACCCCAGGACAGACGACAGCTCCAACAGTTCCTGGGCTTTTCCAACTTCTATCGCCGTTTCATCAAGAACTACAGTCAGGTAGCCACACCACTGACTCAACTCACCTCTCCCATCCGTAAGTTTTTCTGGTCCCCAGAGGCTGAGACCGCCTTCCAGGAACTGAAGGGACTCTTTTCATCTGCTCCCATCCTCTCTCATCCTGATCCCCGTCGACAGTTCATCGTGGAGGTGGATGCGTCTGCTACTGGTGTGGGTGCGGTACTATCGCAACGATCCCCTTCGGATGGTAAGGTCCACCCCTGTGCGTTCTTTTCTCGGCGATTGTCCCCCGCCGAGAGAAATTATGACGTCGGGGACAGGGAACTGTTGGCCATCAAATTGGCCCTTGAAGAATGGAGACACTGGCTTGAGGGGGCCAACTTACCATTTGTAATCTGGACTGACCACAAGAATCTTGCCTACATTCAGGGGGCAAAGAGACTTAACGCCCGCCAAGCCCGTTGTTCACTCTTTTTTGCCCGTTTCAATTTTTCCATAACTTACATTCCTGGCTCACGCAACGTTAAACCTGACGCTCTCTCTCGCCAGTTTTCGACTTCTGAGACCGAACCACCTGAGGACATTCTGCCCCACACCTGTACCGTCGCCATTATGAAGTGGGACATTGAGAGGGAGATTCTGGAGGCCCAAAGGAGCGAACCGGATCCTGGCACTGGTCCTCCAGGTATGAAATTTGTTCCCGCTTCAGTCATCGGCAAGGTCTTGCATTGGGTCCACTCGGCCAAGTTCTCATGTCACCCAGGTATGAACCGTACTCTGTCCCTTACTAAGAGACATTTCTGGTGGCCAAACATGGACAGAGACGTTCGCCAATACGTGTCCGCCTGTACCACCTGTGCCCGTAACAAGACCAACAACAAACCCCCAGCAGGTCTCCTCCTTCCCCTTCCTACACCGGGGCGCCCGTGGTCCCACATAGCCCTGGACTTCGTCACTGGGTTGCCAGTTTCGGAGGGTAACTCAGTTGTCTGTACCATCATTGACCGTTTTTCCAAAGCAGCACACTTCATCCCCCTGATAAAATTGCCCTCAGCATTCGAGACTGCCCAGATCCTAGTAAAGCATGTTTTTCGATTGCATGGTATTCCCCTTGACGTTGTCTCAGACAGGGGTCCTCAATTCATCTCCCACATTTGGAAGTCCTTCTGCCAGACCTTGGGAGCCACCTCCAGCCTGACGTCGGGTTATCATCCTCAGTCCAACGGACAGACTGAGAGGTGCAACCAAGAGCTCGAAGCTGCTTTAAGGTGTGTCATTGAACTCAATCCAACCACCTGGAGTCAACATCTGCCTTGGGTTGAGTATGCACATAATTCCCAGACGTCGTCCGCTACTGGCCTCTCCCCCTTTGAGGCCTCCCTGGGGTACACTCCTCCCCTGTTTCCCTCTCAAGAAGCTGAGATTTCTGTTCCCTCTGTCCAGCACCATCTCCGTCGTTGTCGCAGGGTTTGGCGCCAGACCAGAGCAGCACTCCTCAGGACAGCCGACCAGAATAAACGATTTGCCGACCGACGTCGTTCTCGTGCACCCCTGTACCAGGTGGGGCAACAGGTTTGGTTGTCCACCAGAGACATTAAGCTGAAAGACACACCCAGGAAGTTGGCCCCCAGATTCATTGGTCCCTTTCCCATTGTCAAAATCATCAACCCTGCAGCCATCCGTCTACGACTACCCCCCACCCTGCGTATACATCCCACGTTTCATGTCTCCCAGGTCAAACCTGTCTCCGTCAGCCCTCTTCACCCTCCTACCCGCCCTCCACCACCGCCCCGGTTCATCGACAATGACCCAGTTTATTCTGTCCGACGCCTACTGGACGTTCGTCGCCGGGGCCGGGGTCGTCAGTATCTGGTGGACTGGGAGGGCTACGGTCCAGAGGAGCGTTCATGGGTTCCTCGCTCCTTCATCATGGACCCCTCCCTCATCACTTCCTTTTACAGGGATCACCCGGAAAAGAGATCGCCTGGGGGCGATGCTTGAGGAGGGGGTACTATAGGATTCCCTGCTTTCTCCTCCAACAACCTCCACTCTGCAGCTAATCAACTGATTGACTACACCTGTTTCCTGCCATCAAGACTCCACACCCCTGCTCTACTTAAGCCACAACCTGACGTTCAACCAACGCTCGAACAATAATTACCTCTGGTAAACTGTGACAGCCAGTACAATACTAGACTTTGACTCGTCTGCACTAACCTGTCTGTCTTCTCCCTGCTTGTCCAGCTCTGCTCCAGTCATCCAGCTTGTCGGACCTTTTCCTGCCTGCATCTGGTTGCCAACCCTGCACATCGAGATCACACTGAAGGATAACACTCAGACCATTCCACCAACTCTCAGCAACAGTAAGATACTTACCTCTTTGGACCTCCCGGATCTCGTGGACTCTTATCTTCAAGGATCGTCGGTACCCACGTTCACGACAGTAAGGCCTCCTTTATCCATCTTCAAATATTCTGAAAGGATCAACAGACTCCGTTACTCACCGCTCTCCCCTCTCTCTCCCACAGCCAAACACACCAACTACGCTGTAAATAAACTACCTTTTTGTATTCCCTTGTCCTTGTGTTTTTGGTCTGCCATTTGGGGTCATACTTATCAAACATTATGATAG
>NW_023624126.1:0-3965 GCF_014905685.2 Nematolebias whitei | reverse complement strand
TTTGATCACCATAATCTATAATCGCGTTGAAGCGATTTATAAAATCCTGGCCAACCAAAAATGGGAATGAGTCAACATGGGTCACGTGTACCGGGTGGTACAGTGTCATATTGCCAATCTGCATGTGAACCATTGCTATAGCTGTCAGGGTTGTTTTATTCTCCGAGAGACCCTGCATTTCTATAGCACAATCAGATAGAGGTATTATCCTGTTTTTCTCGGCTGCGGCTGTCCTCAGCTCCTCGAACAGTTTAGCTGACATAATTGTTATGTCTGCCCCACCGTCCAGGAGTGCTTCGTGTGTGAGGACACCTTCGAGTGTTACTGACAGGTACGCCTTTTTGGCGGCCCCCTTTCTGATAAAGTTACACAGAAACCTTTTGGTTTTTTTCTGACGCTTCTTCACGCGTTCAGCCTTATCTGTGTAATCTTGGTTTGTCTGAACCGTCAGCACAGCTGTAGCCGTTTCTGCGTGTTCAGCTTGCGATGACTCGTCATCGTTTGTGTGTGTGATTACCCCCCTTTCATCCGATGAGGGGTTGTTTGAGGCAACAACAGCAACGTCTTGTTGTGTTTCACCGACGTCTGTAGTGTTGTCATTCGCGCCCAGAGATGTAATAGTGAGTACCTCACTGCATAGTGCTTTTGGTCGGCTTCCCTTGTCAGTGTGTTTCAAGTCTTCTAACATTTCACGCAATTTTTCTGTCTCTTCCGAGCTCAGAGGTGGAGGGCCTTTTTTCTGGGACTTTTGTGATTTTTTCGCCTCGGGACGTTTCGTCCGAGGTGGGAGGCGGCTAGGTACGTCTTTTTGGGGTTCCTCTCGGTTCCCATTTTTTTGCGTCCTCCGCTGATCCCATTTACGATAATCACGTTCGTCCTCTGAAGGAGGAGCCTTTTTGTCCCAGCGTGCACCTTCATGATGCGGTTTGTTAGTCTGAAAATACTGCCTTTTTTCTCCTTTTTTAGGAGGAGGTGGCGATGAACGCCTTCCTTCTAATTCTAGGGAGTGGGGTTTAACCTTTACACCAGGAAACACTTATATGGGCGTCTTGGCATGAGAACGTGCCTCAAACACATTCACAGCGCACTGTTTAATCTCACTGATGGATTTTTCTCTGTAATTTGCCATCATTTGCACTGACGTTTGTATGTAAGTGTGGAGATTTTTGCTGAAAACAAATTTAAAACCTTCTTCTTCCTCCATCCCGGTTTCATTTCTGTTACCAAAATAAGCTTGGAAGATTCTTTTGTAATAAACTTTTGGATGTTCAGCTTTACCCTGCGTGACCTTTTCTGCAGCTGGGTATCCAGCTGGTCCTGTGCAGGAGTCGTACTCTTTGATCAGAGCTTCACACAGAAGTTTGTAATCCCTTCTCGTTGCATCTGGTAGACGCTCGATGAAGGTAAACACCTCTCTGTCTGACGTGAGTCGTATCAGACTGATCTTATCTTCTACCGTAGCATTAGGATAAGATCTCAATCTGAAATCCAGATCTCTGAGGTACGCTTTTGTTCCAGATGAGCCCATCGGTCCAGGAACAAAGCGTTGTACATATTTTGAGATTTTTTGCAAGTCATCCATTGATGGAGAAGATATCAATGGTCTCACATGTGTGATCAGTTGTGGGGGTGTTACTCTGCCCGTTTGTGTAGGTGTTTGGATGGGTCTAAAAGCACCGGGTGAGTAAAGAGGTCGTTGAGTTTTTGGTGTATTACCCCGACTCTGTTCAGGGTCTGGCTTGGATTCCAGGTCACCTTGCCCAACTTCCTGACCTTTTTCTGTTGCTGCTATTAGTTTCGCCTCACATTTTTTTAAATGTTCCTGGGATGTACAATAGTCACCTTCTAAACGCATATGTAGCTTTTGTAGATTTTGTTTATCTATTTTGCATTGTTCCAGTTCCATTTTTGCGAGCTGCAACTGTCTTTGTAGCTGGTCATTGTCTGAACACGCAGCTTGATATTGACGGTCTTTTTCACTAATCTTTTCATAAGATTTTGTTTCTAGTGACGCCTGCATTTCTGCGAGCTCCTTCTCATGTGTTTTAGACATCCAGACAAGGCGTTCCGACCGTTCATCCAATTCTGCTTTTAGAAGCAGAGAGATTTTTGCTAACTGTTCATGGCTAAGCTTTTTACTCTCTGGCTCTAATGTTCCTGCGGCCAGATTTTTCAGCTCTTCATGTCTTTGAAGTTCATCGAGTTGTTGTAATTGCTGTATTTCCTTGCCAATAAGTGGAGTTGTTAAAATATGTAAGGCCCCCAAAATAATATCATCATTTATTTGGGGTTTTAAAGGGTTCTCTTCTTCTTCGTCGCTTGTCATTTTTCTTCTATTTAAAGATTAAACAGGAGAATTTTAATGTTTTAGTTTTTTTTTTTTTTTTAAATAAATAAAATCAGCAAAGTCTCTTTGTCTGATATATTTACTTTTATTTAGTGATTTATCAATTAAACGTGCACTATCCTTTTAGCAAATGAGTAAACTTTTTCCAACTTTGTGAATATCTGTAACTGTTTCTATTTTTAAAAAGTTAACTTTTATTTTGTACCTTATTTTTAAGGGATTACCAGTGAATAAAATTTTTTGGTAAATGCTCTTTGCATAAATACCTTTATAACTTTTAAAATGCAAGATAACAGTATTTATTCAGCTTTGAGGAACGTTTATTAACTCAAAAATGCCTTTTAGAAAAATAAAAACGTTTAATTTCACTATTTAAACCTAAAAAGCGAGTGAAAACCTGTGTTCTCAAGTTTCTCCAGAAGATGTCAGAACAACCTTAATAATTTTAACTCAGACACTGTTGGTGTTGTCCAGTAGGGGAGCTATCACTTCCTGTGGCGTCCGGTCGTTAGCTGTTAGCTAAAAATTAGCATCGGCTAGACTCGGTTAAAACCAACATTTCTGAACGGATTTTTTACACAAACGTGGCAAACTTTCAACAAGCACGACTTTATAGCATGAACATGAGTGTTCTGGGACAATATTGCAGCTTATTTAGTGATTTTAAGCACGGCAAAGCTCATTTCCGACATGGGGGAAGTGACGTGACACGTCACTCATCCGGTCGTTAGCTGTTAACTAAAAATTAGCATCGCTAGCGTTGTTCAAAAACATCATTTAATGACGGATTTTAAACTCAAACGCGGCGAAATTTCAGATAGTATGCTTCGAAGAACTTAACCAGCGTGTCAAAATACACTTTTAAAGCGCGTTTCAGCTTTAAAAAGCAGATTTTATTTCCCTATGAAAACGAATTTTCATTTCGGGGTCACGTGACTGAAATCACCAATGACAAAGCAGCGCAGGGTTGAGAGAAAATGACGTAGCCACGTCAGTCAACCTTCTCAGCAAATCAGAGCGCTCCACAACAGCAATATTCAACCAATCACGAAACGTTAGTAACAACTAGCATGCTAGATTAGCATGAAATAATTTCGTCACTTTTTCGTCTTTTAAACTGTCAAAATGCACTTTTTCTGTTAAAAAATGTAACGAATCAACTCTGAGCTTAGCTGAGACTTCGTCCAGTCTTTAAAACGTTTATCCATCTATTCAAAATACTCGTTCAAACTTAACAGAACCGAACCGGACCACAGCCGGGTCTTTCAGCAGAACCTCCGTACTTTTAAACAGAATAACGTTTTCCACAGCTTCATCAGCTTAGTTACACGTAACAGGCGTACAATTTCAGCTTTCATAAAGACTTATGACACTATTTCAGCTTCCTGTGAGCTTCCTGAGCTTCACAGACCAACACGCTCAAAAACATGCAGCGTTTTGACTTCAAAGCGGCGCAGCTTCAGCGCGTTTCAGCACAGCTGTTAAACTGTTACCTTTCTTTATGCCAACATGTAAAAAATCAATCTTTACACGAATTTACAGTCATTTATGAGCACGTTACGGGCCACCAATTGTAGTATGTCATATAGGGATATATATTCATACTTTTTCACGAGTT
>NW_023624125.1:0-3965 GCF_014905685.2 Nematolebias whitei | reverse complement strand
AACAACTGTCCTGTTTATATCATCTCAGACGTCAACAGGGGGTTTTTGGCACCTGTTTCTGAAACTCGCCAAAACAAAACTCTCTCTGTCTGTGAGAACATTTCTGATCTGTTCCATAACAATTCTTGCTGCATTCTAACCTTTTACGTCACAAGACACACCCCGTCTGGTCGGTTTTGGCCAATGGGAATACTCCCAGATGAACCGGAAAAGGGCTCTTTAAAATGTCGGTACTTCCTGGTCTACTCAGTTCTGTGGCAGTTCTGCTGGAGTTCTGCTGCAGTTCTGCTGGGGTTCTGCTGGAGTTCTGCTGGAGTTCTGTGAGAGTTCTGCTGCAGTTCTGCTGGAGTTCTGGGAGGGTTCCACTCAGTTCGGTTGCAGTTCTGTTCTGCCAGTTCTGTGGCAGTTCTGTGAGAGTTCTGCTGGAGTTCTGCTGGAGTTCTGCTGGAGTTCTGCTGGAGTTCTGCTGGAGTTGCCCAGTTCTGGGGGCCGGGAAGATCCTGACATGACAACAGAGCTCTTCCGAGGTTCATGGGATTATAACATTTTCCACTGAGGTGAGCTTGTGTCGGACAGTCTCGCCGCTACTCCGGAGGAGTAACAGCATCCTACGGAGACGCTGAAGGGTGCGTTAAACGGAATCTCGCCTGAGACATCTCCAGGTAAAAGAGTCGATTTCACCACCTAAGTGTACTGTAAGGAGAGGCTGAAGAAAGCCCGGAGAGTGCCGTTCTGTTAACACTCTCCCTCAAACACCATCTTACTCCCTCTAAACTTCTTTCCCATCTTTAAACTCCTCTCTCAAGTAGAAATTCTTCCAGATATTTAGAAATGTCTGTGTAAAGTGCTCATCCACCGCCGTGTGGGAAAAAGATCATAATTGTACAGTTTTCATAAATGTCTGTGGTGAAGCAACGGAAAATTCATGGCCGTATGATTTTTCCTGATTGATTGCTTATGTTGTTATTTTCATAATTTGCCAAATTAATGTAAATGTTTGATGTTAAACTTTGATTCTGTAAATAAATGACCGCATTCATTTTGATGGGTCAAACATAAATAACGTCTCACGTTTGCATTTCATTAAATTCAATGCACGTTTTATTCAGTTAAGAAAAATGAGGAATCCGCGTTAATTGATGAATATATCTGAGCATCTGTTCGTCTACAGATTATAACATCTTCCACCTCTGAGTGGAACTTCTGAAGGACTCCACTCATGTGAAGTCCACTTGCTGAGGTGAGCTTGTGTCGGACGGAATCTCGTCACTACTTCGGACGGGTCACAGCCATCCTATGGAGACGCTGGACAGGTAGCGTTAACTGGAACTCCGTAACCGCTGATTCATCTTCAGAGAGGTAACGAGTCAAGTTTACTACCGAGCGTACCGAGGAAAAGCTGGGTTCGAATGGAGAGTGCTGTTTCTGAGTGCCGACATAAACATTCTCCCTCATCCATCTTTTACTTCCTTTAAACTCCATCTTTCCATCTTTAAAATTCTTCTGTCAAGTAGAAATCATTTCCAGATATTTTAGAAATGTCTGTGTAAAGTTTCAACCATCGCCGTATGGTTTTCTAATTGTACAGCTTGCTGATTAATTATGTTGTTATTTTTCAATTTGCCAAATTAATGTAAATGTTTGATGTTAAACTTTGATTCTGTAAAATAAATGACCACATTCATTTTGATGGGTCAAAGATAAATAATGTCTCACGTTACATTTTATTAAATTCAATGAACGTTTTATTCAGTCCAGAAAAATGAAGAATCCGTTTTAATTGATGAATATGTCTAAGCATCTGTTCATCTACACATCTACTTCCACTGCTCTCCCAGGCTCCGAGACCCTTCCACGGCTCCTCCAAGCTCAGAGATCTTGATCTTCCACTTCCACTGCTCTCCCAGGCTCCGAGACCTCGATCTTCCATTGCTCTCCCAGGCTCAGAGACATTGATCTTCCACTGCTCTCCCAGGCTTCGAGACCTCGATCTTCCACTGCTCTCCCAGGCTCCGAGACTCTTCCAAGGCTCCTCCAGGCTCCGAGACCTCAATCTTCCACTTCAACTGCTCCTCTAGGCTCTGAGAAGCTTCCACTGATCTCCCAGGTTCTGAGACCTCGATCTTCTACTTCCACTGCTCTTACCTGTCTCGGAGACCTCGATCTTCCATTACAACTGCTCACACAGGCTCCGAGAACTCTATCATCCACTTCCACTGCTCTCCCAGGCTCTGAGACCTCAAACTTCCACTTCCACTGATCTCCCAGGGTCAGATACCTTGATCTTTCACTTCCCATGCTCTCCCAGGCTCCGAGACCTCGATCTTCAACTTGAACTGATATCCCAGGCTCAGAGAACTCTATCATCCACTTCCACTGCTCTCCCAGGTACTGAGACCTTGAGCTTCCACTTACATTGCTCTCCCAGGGTCAGAGACCTTGATCTTTCACTTCCACTTCTCTACCAGACTCCACGACCTCAAGCTTCCACTTCCACTGCTGTCCCAGTCTCCGAGAACGTGATCTTCCACAACACTCCCAGGCTCCGAGACCCTTCCACTGCTCATCCAGGCTCAGAGATCTTGATCTTCCACTTCAACTGCTCTCCCAGGCTCCGAGACCTCGATCTTCCACTTCCACTTCTCTACCCCAGCTCTGAAACCTCAATCTTCCACTTCCACTGCTCTCCCAAGCTCGAAAACCTTGATCTTCCACTTCCACTGCTTTCAGAGTCTCCGAGAACCTTGCAGAGCTACACTAGGCTCCGAGACCTTGATCTTCTACTTCCATTGCACTCCAAGTCTCCGAGACCTCGATATTCCACTTCCACTGCTTCTCCAGGCTCCGAGACCTAGTTCATCCAGTTCCACTGCTAGTCCAGGCACCGAGACATTGATTTTCCACTTCCACTGCTCTCCCATGTTCAGAGTTCTCGATCATCCACTTCTACTGCTCTCCCAGGCTCTTAGACCTCGAGCTTCCACTTGAACTGCTCTTCCAGGCTCCGAGACCTCGATCTTGCACTTCCACTTCTATCCCAGTCTTCGAGATCTCGATCTTCCATTGCTCTCCCTGGCTCCGAGACATTGGTCTTCCACAGCTCTCCCAGGCTTCGAGACCTCAATCTTCCACTTCCACTGCTCTCCAAGTCTCCGAGAACTCTATCATACACTTCCACTGCTCTCCCAGGCTCTGAGACCTCGAGCTTCCACTTACACTGCTCTCCCAGGGTCAGAGACCTTGATCTGTCACTTCCACTGCTCTCCCAGAATCCAAGACCTCAATCTTCCACTTCCATTGCTCTCCCAGTCTCAGAGACCTTGATCTTCCACTGCTCTCCCAGGCTCTGAGACACTTCCAAGGCTCCTCCAGGCTCAGAGATCTTGATCTTCCACTTCCACTGCTCTTCCATGCTCCGAGACCTCGATCTTCCACATCCAACATTCTCCCAAAATACGATATCTAGATCTTCCTTTTCCACTGTTTTCAGAGTCTCCGAGATCCTTGCAGTGCTACTCTAGGCTATGAGACCTTGATCTTCCACTTCCAATGTTCTCCCAGGCTTTGAGACCTCGACCATCTACTTCCACTGCTCTCCCAGGCTCCGAGACCCTTCCACGGCTCCTCCAGGCTCAGAGATCTTGATCTTCCACTTCCACTGCTCTCCCAGGCTCCGAGACCTCGATCTTCCACTTCCACCGATCTCCCAAGCTCTGAAACCTAGATCTTCCACTTCTACTTCTCTACCCCATCTCTGAAACATCAATCTTCACTTCTACTGCTCTCCCAGGCTCGGTGACCTCGATCTTCCACTTACACTGCTCTCCCAGGCTCCGAGACCTAGATTTTCCAGTTCCACTGATCTCCCAGGCTACGAGACCTCGATCTTCCATTTCCACTGCTCTTCCACTCTCCGACAACTCTATCATCCACTTACACTGCTCTCCCAGGCTCTGAGACCTCAA
>NW_023624124.1:0-3965 GCF_014905685.2 Nematolebias whitei | reverse complement strand
ACACTGGCAGCGGCCGTCCTCAGCTCCTCGAACAGTTTAGCTGACATGATTGTGATGTCTGCTCCACCGTCCAAGAGTGCTTCGTGTGTGAGGACGCCTTCGAGTGTTACTGACAGGTACGCCTTTTTGGCGACCCCCCTTCTGATAAAGTTACACAGAAACCTTTTGGTTTTTTTCTGACGCTTCTTCACGCGTTCAGCCTTATCTGTGTAATTTTGGTTTGCCTGAACCGTCAGCACAGCAGAAGCTGTTTCTGAGTGTTCAGCCTGCGATGACTCGTCATCGTTCGTGTGTGTGTTTACCCCCCCTTCTTCTGATGAGGGGTTGTTTGAGGCAACAACAGCAATGTCTTGGTATGTTCCACCGACATCTGTTATGTTGTCATTCGCGCCCTCAGATGTAATAGGAATTACATTACTGCAAAGTGCTCCTGGTTGGGTTCCCGTGTCAGTGTGTTTCAAAGTTTCTAACAACCTGCGTAGTTTCTCTGTCTCTTCCGAGCTCAGAGGTGTAGGGCCTTGTTTCTGGAACTTTTGTGATTTTTTCGCCTCGGTTCGTTTCATCCGAGGTGGGGGACGGTCAGGTACGTCTTGCGGGGGTTCCTTTACGTACTGCCCCTGATGATATGGTTTCTCATATCGTTGCGTCCTGCGCCCACCCCTTTTTCGATAATCACTGTCTTCCTCTGAAAGAGGAGCCTTTTTGTCCCAGCGTGCACCTTCAGGACGCGGTTTGTTAGCTTGAACAGACTGTTTTCTCTCTTTCTTCTTAGGAGGAGGCGGCGAAGCACGTCGTCCTTCTAGTTCAAGAGGGAGGGGTTTAACCTTTACACTAGGAAACACTTCTATGGGCGTCTTAGCATGAGAACATGCTTCAAACACATTCACAGCACACTGCTTAATCTCACTGATGGATTTTTCTCTGAAATTTGCCATCATATGTACTGATTTTCTAAAATCAGAGTGGAGATTTTTGCTGAAAACAAACTTAAAACCATCATCTTCTTCCATTCCGGTCTCATTTCTGTTACCAAAATAAGCTTGGAAGATTCTTTTGTAATAAACTTTTGGATGTTCAGTTTTACCCTGCGTGACCTTGTCTGCAGCTGGGAAACCAGCAGGTCCCGTGCAGGGGTCGTACTCTCTGATCAAAGCTTCACACAGAAGGTTGTAATCCCTCTTCGTTGCATCAGGTAGACGCTCGATGAAGGTGAACACCTCTCTGTCCGAAGTGAGCCGCATCAGACTGATCTTATCTTCTACCGTAGCATTAGGATAAGAGCCCAATCTGAACTCCAGATCTTTGAGATACGCTTTTGTTCCAGCTGATCCCATCGGTCCGGGAACGAAGCGTTGTACATATTTTGATATCTTCTGCAAATCATCCATCGAAGGAGACTGTATCAACGGTCTAACTTGTGTGACTGGTGGTGCAGACTGGTCAAGGCCTGCCCCTACCGCCCATGGTGGGGGTGGGGGTGGCTGATAAGGGTTGGGAGGAGGAGGTGCATATTGGTGCAGGTCTGTCCCCACCCTCCGAGATGGGGGTGGGGGTGACGGCGTGGTGTATACCGATTCAGTGAGTTGATATCGGTGCAGGTCCATCCCCGCCACCCGAGATGGGGTTGGGGGTGGCCGCATGGCGTTAGGAGGAAGAGGTGCAAGTGGGTGCAGGTCTGTCCCCACCCTCCGAGATGGGGGTGTTGGAACGGGGCTAAGGGGAGGAGGTGCAACAGCACCTGTCTGGGGTGGTTGTAGCTGACCCTGTTCGTCTCTGAGTCTCAAACCAGCTTGCTCCATGTCAGAAATCAGGTTTGTAGCTGTAGCAAGTTTCTCCTCACAAGCTGTCAGGCGCTCATGTGTTGTCTGATTTTCACTTTGTAAATTCAGCCAACTTCTGAGTATTATCTCCTTGTCTGCCTTGCAATCGTCCAGCTCCTTTAAGGCGGCCTGCGACTGTGCTTGTAACATATTGTTATCTGCACACGCGGCTTGGTACGCTCGTTCCTTATCCGCAATCCTCTCCTCATATGATTGAGCCTGTTCTGACAGCTCAGTCTTTGAGAGGTCCCTATCAGTCTGAATTTGTTGTTTCAGCAACTCAGATTCATTTAACAATTCGTCACACCTCTCCTTTTCAGACTCATATCCGTTGAACAGCAAGCCAATTCGTTCAACCAGACGGTCCAATTCCGCCTTCAGAAGCAGAGAAATTTTTGCTAACCGTTCACGGCTTGATTTTGTGTCCTCCTTCACTTTAGCTGCTTTTGACAACCTCTGCAGTTCCTCACGTCTTTGATCGTCATCAAGGTCTTGCAATTGCTCTAATTGTTTACCAATAATTGAATTTGTTAAAATATGTAAAGCTGTCTGGACAGCATCTCCAGATTGTAAGGGGTCAGTGTTTACCTCTTCGTCCGCCATTATCTGCTATTTAGAAATTAAATAGGAGATGTAAATGTTTAGGTGGTAAAAGAAAATCAGAAAAATCTCTTTTTCCTGATAAGTTTACTCTTATTTAGTGATTTATCAATTAAACGTGCGTTATCATCTAGCAAATGAGTAAACTTTTTCCAACTTTGTGAATATCTGTAACTGTATCTTATTTAAAAGTTTCTAAATTTTTATTTTGTACCTTATTTCTCAAGGATTTATCAGTGAATAAAAATTTGTTCGGTAAATGCTCTTTGCATAAATACCTTCATAACTTTTAAAATGCAAGATAACAGAGTTTATTTATCTTTGAGGAACGGTTATTAACTCAAAAATGCCTTTAAAAAGAAAACACGTTTAATTTCACTAAAATAACCTAAAAACGAAGTGAAACCTGTGATCCCACGTCTTCTCCAGAAGATGTCAGTACAACCTTAATAATTTTAACTCCGACACTGTTTGTGTTGTCCACTAGGGGAGCTATAACTTCCTGTGGCGTTCGGTTGACATCCTGTTGTTAGCCGCTTAGCTTAAAGTTAGCTTCGGCTAAACTCGGTTAAAATCAACATTTCTGAACGTATTTTTTACACAAACGTGGCAAAACTTTTGCAATTAGACTTCATAGCATGAAACATGAGTTTCGTGGGACAATATTGCAGCTTTATTTAGTGATTTTAAGCATAGTGAAGGCTCCGGTCGTTAGCTGTTAGCTTAAAATTAGCATCGCTAGCGTTGTTCAAAAAACATCATTTAATGACGGATTTTAAACTCTAACGTGGCAAAATTTCAGCGAGTATGCTTCGAAGAACTTAAACAGCGTTTCAGAACACAGCTTTAAAGCGCTTTTCAGCTTTAAAAAGCAGATTTTATTTCCCTATGAAAACGAATTTTCATTTCCGGGTCACGTGACTGAAATCACCAATTACAAAGCAGCAGGGTTGAGAGGAAGTTACGTAGGCACGTATTCACCCTCCTCTGCAAATCAGAGCGCTCCACACCAGCAATATTCAACCAATCAAAAAACGTTAAAGCAACTAGCATGCTAGATTAGCGTCAACTTTTTCGTCTTGTAAACTGTCAAAATGCACTTTTTCTGTTAAAATTTGTAACGATTAACTCTGAGCTGTACGGAGTCTGTTACTCCGGTCTCAGAAACGTCTTTTAAACTATTTAAACAACTCGTTCGAACTTTTTCAGAACCGAACCGGTCCACAGAACCGAACCTCCGTCCGTTTGGACCTCAGTTTAAACAGAATACACACATAACAGGCGTACAATTTCAGCTTTCACAAGACTCAATGACACAATTTCAGCATCTAACATCACTAGCCCAACGCTTAGAACATGCAGCGTTTTAGACTTCAAAGGCGCAGCTCCAGCTGCGTTTCAGCACAGCTGACAAACTGTTACTTTTTATCATGCCAACATGTAAAATCAATGTTTACACGGTTACAGTCCATTTATGAGCACGTAGCGGGCCACCAATATGTAGATGAACAGATGCTCAGATATATTCATCATTTAACACGGATT
>NW_023624123.1:0-3966 GCF_014905685.2 Nematolebias whitei | reverse complement strand
TTTGCTTCCTATCTGGGAAGCTTTATTCCAAGCTTTATAGAACTGCATGAGAGGCCTGGTTGTGTACTTAGATTCACATGCAGGTTAGACTGTAACTACTCGCCCTGCACAACGGAAGCTCTTTAACATCTTTGTCAGCCTGGCTCACAAGAGAGTTGTTTTGGTCACTTGCATGAAGGTGTGAATTGGACTAGAACTGACTGGGAATCTGGCTTAAAGTTGCATTGTGAGTTTTTGAAAGTTGAAGAGGAGTTCTCAAAAGTTTAAATCTAAATAAAATTAATTATAATAAAATTGGATTCCTTTTTCTGTGCTTTCCTTCAAGAAATAAAATATCTCAAATGTCTGTAAAAAGAACTACTTACAATTTGCCATTTAAATAAAAATGTTACTCTAAAAAGTTGACATAAGAGATGTAGCAAAATTAAAACAAAGTTTTAAATGAACCATGAACAAAAAGTGTCACATTGTCTTATTGGAGGTTCATTGTTAGCTCATCTGGAACAGCTAACCTCAAGTAGTTTTCTTTATTCATGTCATTATGTACATTTGAAATTCATATTGTATAATGTCTGCCTCGACATGTGGGCAATTCTTGATTAAAGAATGTTACTGCAGCTGCAGGCGAGACTTGAAAAGTTATTAAATAGAAAATAAATATGTGCATGTGATATTGTTACATTATGAACATCAACGAGTTGGGAAATAATGGCATTTTAGAAAACAGATAAAAGTCCAAAGTTAATTTTTATATGAACCAAGTTTCTAAAATAAAACCTATTCCTTGAATGAATGCAAGTTGGTTGTATAGCTGCGGCAGCCATATTAAACCAAGCTGACTCTAAAAATAAAATCATCCCATAATTACATTGAGTTACTCTTTAGTGGTTCTTGGGATATTTAGATAAAAACCAGAGTGGATTTAAACATTTAATGCCAAAATTTTAAACTTTGGGGGAGTGGTGGTGCAGAGGTAAGAGAAGGCAAGCTTGTGATCAGATGGTCGCCAGTTTGACTCCCTGGACCAACAATATCAAAAAAATTTGGGTGGGAAAGGTGAAACACTCACACTTGGCCCTTGAGCAAGGCCCTCGACCCCCACCATCGGCTCCCCTGGGCGCCCTAGATAGCAGCTCTCTGCTCCACACAGAGGGCTGTGGTGGCACCAGGAAGGACATCCAGTGTTAAAACAATTGCCAAATCTTCATGCGAGTTAGTTTGCTGTGGCGACCCCTGAAGTCGCCACAGCGAAAGACTTTCTTCTTCCACAGCCGAAAGAAGAAAAAAATAAAAGCCAAAGTTTTAAACAAAGATTTTGTGTGTTCCACCTCCCAGAGAATGTGTTGGAGCTGACGCTCAGTCACAACTGACTGAGTTATAATCATGTTTGTGTTTGCAAAAGCTGGTTAGCTGTTTGAGCCACCTTGAGACAGATCAACTCCAAAAATGAATCAGTTGTAGATTCAGTGATTGAGGTGGAAACAGCAGTTCACGAGTTTCTGCATCCATATAGTGTTTGTTGCACCGTGTTCTTATTCAGAGTTTAGCTTCACCACAATTCTCACTAGAGCCACAGGTGATAATGATGTGATGTTTTGTTTATTTTTTATATATATATATATATATGAAATTACATTTAAATGATTTCTTACCGGCAGCACGGTGGCGCAACTGGTAGAGCTGCTGCCTCTCGGCGAGCAGGTCCTTGGTTCAAACCTCGGTCCAGGGGCCTTTCTGGGTGGAGTTTGCATGTTCTCTCCGTGCATGTGTGAGTTTTCTCCGGGTGCTCTGGTTTCCTCCCACAGACCAAAAACATGCATGTTAGGTTGATTGGTAACTCTAAATTGTCCCTAGGTGTGAATGAGAGAGTGAATGGTTGTTTGTCTCGTTTGTCTCTATGTGGCCCTGTGATGGACTTGCGACCCGTCCAGGGTGCACCCCGCCCCTCGCACAGTGATTGCTGAACATGGGCACCAGCGACCCCCGTGACCCAAAATGGAATAAGCGGGTAAAAGATAATGGATGGATGGATGATTTCTTACCAAGAATTAGACAGTTTTTGTGTCCTAGTGCTTACTGAAGGAAGACGTTATTTAAAAGTTAGCAGTAAGTCTCCTCATACACAACACTTTTCCATGAAACAAGGGTTTATGTTTTCTTTCTTCTTCTGCTCATCAACTGACTCACAGTCGGTTTTGCCTGTTGTATCTTTGGTGTCCCCATTTTAAATGGATGAAGTTTGTACTCCACTTTAGCAGTCACAAAAATCTGGGCTGAACAACTTGCCTGTTGAAGGGTCACTGGAGGACGCTAGAAGAGATGTAATAATGACTAAATATACGTCACTGGCTGAGTGAACCCAGAGAGCACAAAGAAGCATAGTTTTCAGAGGGTTTTATTAAAATTCTTCCAGAGATATTTTGCTAACACCACATGCAGACACACACAGGCACCATTTCTTGCTTTTCATTGCAGTTCAGTTTTATGCATTGCATGTCAAAAAGCATATTAATTAAATGTGCTGGAGAAAAAAAAAGGCAAACATACTGAAATTTTAATGCGCTCCTGTACAGATGACTGCGCTTGTTTCCACATTTTACATTTATGCCGTGCAGACACAAAGCTGATCACCCTCTCTCAGTAGGTGCACATACAAGTACACAAACACACAGACTCTGGGATTAGGTTTTCGGTCAGAAGCTGCTGATTACAATATGTTTATAACTCTGCAAGCCAACTGCAGGGTCCTTATCAAACATGCACACACAAACCCAGTTTCGGCGCTACTTGTGAACTGCAGAGTTCTTATTAAAAATTGATCTGCAAGCTGTTGTGTGTTGCTGCTTCGCTGAGGAATTCATTACCTCAACGCCATGCACCGCTGTATCCCACATGCACGCTCAAAACACACGCACGCAAACATACACAACGCAGGCACACAGCATGCCTGCAAGCAATTTCAACCTGCTGAATGAAACAAGACTCTCTCATTTGGAATATTTGAGATTCAAACAAACAAATTGTCCAGTGGGAGTGAGAGAGAGAGAGACAGGAATGAAATGAGGAAGACAGACAGTTAGAAAGGGGGTGGAGGGGAAGAGGAATCAAACAGGGATCAAGATGTGTGAGACTAATAATGAGGACGGTGAAATGACAGGTACATTGTGAGTTAAGACTAAAATAAAGTGGAAAGCATCAGATTATCATGTAATGGCATCTTTAGAGACAGGGATTGCCACTGTGTGAAGATTTACTCTCCATTTTTGTATTTCCCACTCTCCTCGTTATTTCAGCTTTCTTTTCTTCTTCTCTTTCATCTTCTGAAAACCTACTACTTTGACAAATCAGTACACTTCCATCATTTTCTTCTTTCTATCTTTCTCCCCAGTCACAATCCATTTTCTGTTGTTGTGGCGACGCCCTCTCCTCTCATCACTCACCAGCTTCTCAAAGACTAAAAAAAAAAAAAAACACTTCCGAAATGTGATTATAAAAATACACGGGGAGAGCAGTAACAATTTGAATTCTAGTTGAATGATTTGCTCAGTAGTTCTTCTTCTTGTGTATTAATAAAGAAATTCAGCTCAACCAGCTAGGTGTCCCTGAAACCTAGTTCAGAAAAGATTGCAAATAAAGACACAGAGATAAAGAGAGCAAGAGAGACAGAGAGAAAGGAAACAGAGGAAATGAAAAGAACCAATCAGTGCATCTGTTTAGTCAGAATCACCTCTTGCTACAATCAGTGCCCCTCAAAGAGGAGCTGCTCTCCTCCTTTCTGCTCTGTCATTTCCAGTCACCTCTTATTTGAAGTAAAAATTTAACTTAGTTCATCAATTTACTGCTTCATTTGTTTCTCTTTATTATTATTATAATTTCCTGATGCATGCTCAATAATCCAGGTAGAAAAATCCAAAAAAGTTCAATCTGGTCCTCTGGACATTCAAAAAAAACAACAAAAAAAACAAA
>NW_023624122.1:2444-3967 GCF_014905685.2 Nematolebias whitei | reverse complement strand
GCTCCGGGTCCACTCAACAGTACTGTTATAAGCCAACTTCTTCAAATGAATGGGCACCTAATTGTAGACTTTACCCCAATGCATGAATATTCTAAGTAAATGCCTCCTTCTGGCAGTGTTACTTAATGAGCTTAAATCTAACAGATACAAGAACCAGGCTTCTTCTAGTGGTCAGTTACTCTAAAGCACTTAAAATGAAATAAACCTGCAATTTTTCTCAAAGTCTCACAGCATCTTTAGTTTTCAAATGCTTTTTAAGTAGTTCTATATACCAGAAATTCGCTATTTAAAACAGTCACTCATGAACCAGGCTGGATGAACAAAAAGAAAAAAAAAAGAAAGGCACTGAGCATCCTTCTTTCAGGAAAACTGTTATACCCCTCTTTCAACAGCAGGTGGTGGTGTAAGCTTATTTATACCAGCAGAAGTCTATGACAACTTCCTGTGGATCGTTCTGTTGACATCCGGTCGTTAGCCGTTAGCTAGACGTAGCACACGGTCGAACACGGTCAAATCAGCACTTTCTGAACGGATTTAAAGCTTAAACGTGGCGTCTTTTTAACAAGCACGTCCATTTGCATGCAATCATGAGTTTTGGGAACAGTGACAGGCTTCATTTAGCGATTTTAAACACAGAGGAGGCTTCGGTTGAACCGAGATTAATTTCCTGGGTCACGTGACTTTATAGACACGTGAGCAACGGGGTGGGCTTTACAATCTGACATCAGAGGGAGTGAACGCAAACACGTCACTCGTTTCTCAGCGTATCAGAGCGACCCAAACAGCGGTTTTCAACCAATCACAGCTCGTGATTCCAGCTAGCATTGTTAGCAGTTAGCCTGAAAAGTCAGTACAACCTACAGCCGAGGTAATGGCAGTCACACGTGCACAGGCTACAGCCAAGCCGGCTGACAACACAGTCTCTGTACAACCTGTGCTGACTGACCCAGACATCATCTAACTTCAGAAGTCAGATCCTGCAATAAACTCGATGATGCTGTACTTGACTGACCCAGAGAAAAACACTCCGTCCGAAGCCAACCTGGATTCCAATCCAGACTTTAAAGCCCTCTTTCAGCTGCGCAAACAACTAAAACTACTCAAGGGCATCCTAACTTATGCTCATGGAGTGACGTCCTCACCCGTGTTCGTGGTCACCCATGACCACATGGGGGTGACATTAGTTAGTGTAATGTTACCAGACGCGATAACGTGATCAAATCTGACAGTCAGAGTGAGTGACGCACCGAAACGTCATTTTCTAGTTGCTTAGTCACTACTTTTGTCGATGTTGAGACATTGTTTAATTGGTTTTTGGTATTGTTTCTGAACACCCCCAGCAAGAATGAATTTTGTGTGTATTTTAGTTAGAGACTAAGAGGACTTTAACTATGCCAACATGCAGTTCATTTGTTAAAATTCAATCTTTGAGGAGTCAATGTAGATTAATGCTACCAAAGTACCATAACCTACATTGGTCTCACGACGCTCAAGCCGAACCTACTCGAACAATCCTATTCGTG
>NW_023624122.1:0-2344 GCF_014905685.2 Nematolebias whitei | reverse complement strand
GTAGCTAATCCTTCAGTTGAGTCTTGCCATAGACTCCAAATCATTTAGGGGAAAACCAAACCTCAAGTCGTTCGTCTAAAAGGACAACAGACAATTGAACCAAACTATATTTTGCTATGTAAATCTAACTTAAACCAAGTTAGGAATGGAAAAATAGTTTGGAATGCCCTTCTATAGGTATAAATCCCTATATATAAATTTTTCAGCATGGCCCACCCTTTAAACTGGTAACTTTAGCTGATCTAAACCATGATAGCTTACACACCAGGTGCATATAGGTTAATGTCTTATGTAAAATCCCACTCATAAGCCCAACTAAAAACCCATAAATGCATAACACATAGAACCAGAATGGTACCCACTGGGAACCACCAGCAGCAACCTTCGCTGAAGGGACCTACGACTCCAACGTGAGTCTCCAATCTCCATCCAGTGGTCGCCTCTGCAGTTCAATCGAAGGAACCCCTCTGCATGCTGATCAATTAACACCTCCAATCGTTGTGGATTATATGACTTTTTCCAATGGATTACAGACTCTGTTTCCAAGGGGTTAAAGCATTGCTACAATGGAATTACCAACAACATTATGGAATTACCAACAACATTGTGGAATTACCTAAACTGTTGTGGGATTACCTTCTTTGACGTTCGTTTTCCTCTTGCTGGATTACATCAAGCTCAAGGACATTCGGAGGCGTAAGTTCATGTTGGAATTCATCCACATGGACAGGCGATGATTTCCAAAGGGGGGACTGTAGTGAACTCGGCCTCCGACCAAAACCTGCCTCTGAAGACCTTCATGGGACTGGAACTGTTATTTCATTGATTTGAATCCAGAAATACAAATTAGCTCATCCAGAGACTGCCTAATTGTATCCTAAAGTAATCAATTGAAAGAACACTCTTCTTTTATATTATCATTACTTTTTTACAATATCTTGATAAATCAAAAGTGTGTTTAGTTCATACCATTTCTAAATGTTGAAGTGAACCACTCATTTTAAATCAACTGTGAAACAGTATTAATGATTTTTTTTATCCTCAGTTAAATTAGAAATCAAGTTAAATGTCTATTTACAAAGTAATTATGCATTTTGATCTTCTGTCTGAATTGAGAAGTAGTGATGTTGGTCGAAAGTCAGAAAGAAGTTATTAGAACCAAGTGTCGTGTTTTTAAACCTAGCAGACAGTAAACAAGAAGCTACTGGCATCTGCTTCCTCCCACTTTGCCATAACATGTCTTCTGTCTGTATGGGACGTTTCTAAAACATTCCTGATGTTTTCTGGACTTGTAATGACCCTCTGACGTCACTAGAACCACCCCCTGTTGGTTGTTTCAACCAATCAGGAAGTCCTGAAGTGACCGGAAGTGAGAACTCTTTAAGAGTCCACACTTTCTGGAACTATTCAGGTCTTCAGTCTTTCATGGAGTCCTCCACTTCTGAGTGGAATCTCTGACTGAACTCACAGCTTGCTATGTATCCACCCGGGAGATGAGCGTGTTTGTTGAACGGACTACCGTCACTACTTCGGACGATTCTCAGCCATCCTGCCCGGAGACGCTGAAAGGTAGCGTTGAAATGGAATTCTGTACCGGAGCTGACCTATCTTCTGCAAAGGTAACGAGTCGCCACGCACCGAGTGTACCGGGCTGAGCTGGGGTCGGATGAAGGGTGCCATTCCTAGTCAACACACTTTCCCTCATCCATCTTTTCTCTCCATTTAAACTCCTTCATTTCCTATCTTTAAACTCTTCTATTTTGCCAGTAATTAATCTAGATGCCTTCAGAAATGTCTGTTGTTTTTATTAAATAAAACGTGCCAAGTTTTATTAATCAGAACCAGATCAGCTAATCACTTGTACATTTTGATGTTAAATTTTGATTCTGTTAAATAAATGACCACATTTATTCTGATGGGTCAAAGAAAATTAACGTCTCAGTGTCACTGATTAAACAATCTACGCACAGTTACCTCGGTCACACGGCAGTAATTTAAATCGAAAAAGAGAGAACCCTTTTATTTAAATATATGGTGGTCAAGGGCAGCTAACCTAGCCCTTAGCACGCTACACCACATTAAACCGCGGTAAAGTTAATTTTACGATGGACATTCGAGCTCCGTGGCTTCAGCGGAGCGATGTTCTTTGCTCAACCCAAGGCGGCCAACTCGACCCCGGTCTGCCCCGCTCAGTCTGCCCGTCTCTGAGGAGGGACAGACTGAGCGCGACTGCCCCAAATCAGGCTGCCTGCTTCGGATTGAACAAGAAGAAGACATCGCTGAAGACACAGAGCTCAAATGTTTACAGAGAAGTTGCTAAACTTCAACATAATTAATGACCAAC
>NW_023624121.1:0-3967 GCF_014905685.2 Nematolebias whitei | reverse complement strand
TCCCATCTGCTAGCAAATTAATCTAGATGTTTTCAGAAATGTCTGTGGTGAAGCAACGGAAAATCATGGCCGTATGGTTTTCCTGGTTGTAAAGCTGATTAATTATGTCGTTATTTTTCAATTCTTGCCAATTAATGTAAATGTGTGATGTGTTAAACTTGATTCTGTTAATAAATGACCGCATTCATTTTGATGGGTCAAAGATAATTAACGTCTCACGTCCACATTTTATTACATTCAACGCACGTTGATATACAGTCCAGAAAAATGAAAGAATCCGTTTTAATTGATGAATATATCTCAGGATATGTCATACTACACACTTGTGGTGAAAACTCTGCAGCCTGTCAGCACCGCTAGCTTAATTGGTTAGTTAAGTGGGCCAAAACTTAATAGAACAATGTTTTGAGTTTTTACAAAGGATATTGCAAATTTTAGAATATGGTAAATGGACTGTACTTATATAGCGCTTTTCTATCTTATGAAGGCACTCAAAGTGCTTTACACTACAATCTGTGTCCTCATTTACCCATTCATACAGCACTCTACTAGATCTCTACAAAGCTAATTGAACAAATCATTCTAAAGAGACTCATCAGTGCTTTATATCACATTCATACACTGATGGGACACACATCAGAAGCTATGAGGGGTTCAGTGTCTTGCTCAGGGACACTTCAGCATGTGACCGCTGGTGGATTCGAACCCCCAACTCTCACATTGGAGGACGACTGCTCTAACCACTTGGCCACAGCCGCCCCATGGTTAACAAATATGGTTAACAAATAGGATTTGAAAAAAAATAAATAAAGCTGAAATGTCCGAATTCCGATTTTGTGTACCCTTCATGAACCTCACTAATAAATTATCTGATTATTAAAATCCTTGTATTATATTACTTTATTTAACCTTTATTTTACCTGGTAACGTTCCGTTGAGATTAAGAGCATATTTGTTGTTACATAATCAATTAGTGAAAATGAAAAGATGGGAAATATGACATGTAATTCAGACACATATTACCTTGAGCGTAGAGGGTGGATACAGTTTATAAAAATACATGTAGACTGGATGGGCAAACTCCCATGACCCCTTGAGCACCCTAGTGAGGGTAAAGAGTTGATCCAGTTCTCCACAGCCAGGATGGCACCTGCATTGTTCCTCCTGGATCCGAGGTTCAACCAATGATCTGACTCGCTTCTCCAGTACCCCTGAACAGACCTTATAAGTAGTTAAAAAGCTCAGAGGCGGCAGGGCTCCAGGAGTGGATGAAATTCACCCTGATTTCCTTAAGGCTCTGGATGTTGTGGGACTGTCTTGGCTGACATGCCTTTGCAACGCCGTGTGGACAACAGGGGCAGTGCCACTGGATTGGCAGACTGGGGTGGTGGTTCCCCTCTTCAAAAAGGGGGACCGACGGGTGTGCTCCAATTATAGGGGCATCACTCTCCTTAGCCTCCCTGGTGAGGACTATTCAGGAGTACTCTGGAGAAACGAGTCTGATTGTTGGTCGAACCTCAGATCCAGGAGGAACAATGTGGGTTCTGTCACTAGGGTCACTAGGGTCCTTGAGGGGTCATGGGAGTCTGCCCATCCAGTATACATGTGTTAGGTGGACTTGGAGAAGACATTCGACCATGTTCCTTGGGGTACACTGTGTGGGGTGCTCCGTGAGTATGGAATTGGAGGCCCATTGTTACGGACTGTTCAGTCCCAATACAAGCAGTGTAAGAGTTTGGTTTGCATTGCCGGCAGTATGTCGGACCCCTTCAGGATGGGAGTTGGACACCGCCAGGGCTGCCCATTGTCACCGATTCTGTTCATAACTTTTATGGACAGAATTTCTCGGTGCAGCCAGCTGGCGGAGGGTTCTGTGGCCTCAGGATTCCTTCTCTGCTCCTTGCAGATGATGTGGTCCTATTGGCCTCATCGTGCCATGATCTTCAGCTCTCACTGGAGTGGTTCGCAGCCAAGTGTGAAGCAGCTGTGATGAGAATCAGCACCTCCAAATCTGAGGCCATGGTCCTCAATTGGAAAAGGGTGGATTGCTCTCATCAGGTTGAGGGTGAGGTTCTGCCTCAAGTGGAGGAGTTCAAGTATCTTGGGGTTTTGTTTACACGTGAGGGAAGAATGGAGCGTGAGATTGACAGACGGATTGGTGCAGCATCTGCAGTATTGCAGACTCTGTACCGGTCCATTGTGGTGAAGAGAGAGCTGAGCTGTAAGGCAAAGCCCTCTGTTTACTGATTGGTCTATGTTCCTACCCTCACCTATGGTCATGAGCTCTGGGTAGTGACTGAAAGAATGAGATTGTGGATACAGACGGTTGAAATTAGTTTTCTCCGCAGAGTAGCTGGATTCTATCCCATCAGTGTATGAATGTGATGAAGCACTAATTAGTCTCTTTAGAATGATTTAATAAACTATATAAATAAACTTTATTTCTATAGAACCTTCCAACAACGCCTTGCATTGACCAAGGTGATTTACAAGATAAAACAAGATTAAAAACAGGACACAATAAATCAGTGCAAATTAAAAACACAGCCAGAATAAAAGAAGGTAAAAGAGATCAATTAAATAAATAAATACTAAATACTAAAATACTAAAATTTAAACATTAAACGCCCTTTTAAACAAGTATGTTTTCAGTTTGGCTTCGAACAGAACCAGATCAGAGATGGCACGCAGCTCATAGGGAAGAATATTCCAGGCTGTTGGGCCTGCAACAGAAAAGGACCGGTCCCCCCAATATTTGCACCTTGAGCGTGGCACCTCCAGCAGATATTGACCAGTAGACCGTAAAGCTCTACTGGGCTGGTGGACTTTCAAAAGTTCTGAAATATAGGGTGGTGCAAGGCCATTCAAAGCTTTAAAAACAAACAGTAGCAGCTTGAACTGTATCCTAAACTGAACTGGGAGCCAGTGCAAAGAAGAAAGGACAGGAGTGATATGTTCATATTTACGTGTGTTAGTCAACAAGCGAGCAGCAGAGTTTTGTACAAGCTGTAAATGGGAGATAGAAGACTGATTAATACCGACATCTAAGGAGTTACAGTAATCAAGCCTAGAGCTCACAAAGGCATGGATGGCCTTCTCCAGATCACTATGGCTAAGGAGTGACTATTTTAGAAAGCAGACAGAGCTGAAAGAAGCTGGTTTTCACAACAGAACTGATCTGTTTATCTAGCTTTAAGTTACAGTCAAGCTCCACTAGATTTTTTACCACCTGGTTGGAGTGGAGGAGCGGAAAACCTAGACTGGGAGAGATGTTGCATGAATTACTGGAAGCACCAAATAAAATCCATTCAGTTTTATCGTTATTTAGGTGGAGAAAATTCGGAGACAGCCAGTGCTTAATGTCGTTTAAGCAGCTGGCAATAGAATTTAAACTGAGTGAGGAACTGGGAGTGACCGGCAGATAGATTTGCAGATCATCTGCATACAGATGAAAAGACAGATTATGGCGTGCAATGATGGGTCCTAACGGTAGCATGTAAAGTGAGAAGAGAACAGGCCCCAGAATGGATCCCTGCGGTACGTCAGGCGTCAAAGAGACTGAAGAAGATGACAGATCACCTATCATAACAGAGAAAGTTCTGTCTGTTAAATAGGACATAAACCACTTGAGCACAACTCCCTGAAGGCCAACCTGCTGAGCAAAACGAGTGATTATGACCTGATGGTCTACAGTATTAAAAGCTGCTGAGAGGTTCAACATCACCAGCAGAACAGGTTTTTTGGCATCAAGGGACAACAGAATATCATTCTGTACTTTGAGTAGTGCAGATTCAGTGCTATGACGGGGTCTGAAGCCAGATTGAATTTTTTCAAACAAGTTGTTGTGTTCTAAAAATGATTGCAACTGAATGAAAACAACCTTTTCCAGAACTTTGGATAAAAATGATAAGTGGGAAATTGGCCTAAAATTAGAAAAAGCTGTAGGATCTAAACCCGTTTTTTTTTT
>NW_023624120.1:1495-3968 GCF_014905685.2 Nematolebias whitei | reverse complement strand
GAATGACAAAAGCAAACAGAAAAAGACAAAACGACAAAGGGGCTCTACTTTCCAAATAAATTCACCTCATTATAGGCTTCCAAAAGCTGTATTCCATGTTTGTTTTTCATCAGTTTTAAAGTTCTGAAGTGGTTGTCCATTAAAAGGTTTTTAAAGGCTGAAAAGTCAGGTTTTCTATTTCCCCGTTTACAGGAGTGGATGAAGAATTTTGCGAGGATTAGCAGGTTTTTAAGTATCAGGTTGGTTCTACTGTCACTGTGGGTGGTCCCAAATATTATATCCTCTCTTTTTAAGGGATGATTTATGAAAAGTTTTGTTGAGATCCAGTCCTGAAAGTTTCCCCAGAATGTTCCAGTGTGCACACAAGAGAAAAAAAGATGATATGTTGATTCAATGTCATTATCACAGAAGGTACAGCTGTTAGTGTCAAAGTTGAATCTTTGTCGTAAAAGTTCCCTGGATGGAAAAATGTTATTGAGAATTTTAATCAATCAACCTTTATTTATACAGGTAAATCCCATTGAGCCTCGAGGACTCATTTACAAGAGAGACCTGATTTCAACAAAGAAAGATGACAACAATGGACAACAGCAACAACAATAAGCAGTTATAAAAACTCATACTACAGTTTTTTTTTTTTTTTTTTTTAACAAATAGGATGGCTAAAAGGAAAAAGGTAACAAAACAAAAAACAGCTAGATTCCAAGACAAATGTAGAAAACTAAAAACAGGAACATGTCAGCATTGGACCCTGCCAGGAGTCCAACAGATTCTTAAAGCCACTTAGAGAGGTCAAGGTCGAGAGCTTCAAATCTTTTTGTAAGATATTCCAGGAAACAGGAGCGGAGTAGGAGAAGGCCCTTTTGCCTAGTTCAGTCCTCACTGAGGGAACACTGCAGGTAATAATGTCCTGAGAGCGCACTCCGTAGCTGCACTCACACAGAGACATGTAGGAGGAGATGTATGAAGGCAGCAGACCAAGAAGTGATTTAAAGATGAAAATGTACCAGTGAGAGAGTCTGCGTGAAGTTAATGATGTCCAGTTAACCAATGAATACAGGGTGCAGTGGTGGGTACGATAATCACAGCCAGTTCTGAATCTTAGTGCACCATGATAGACAGCATCCAACATCTGCAGGGTTCTTGTAGGAGCGTTCATGTAAATAATATCACCAAAATCAATTGAGGGAAGGAAAGTCACAGATACAAGGCGTTTTCTAGCATTCAGGGTTAGACAGGATTTGTTTCTGAAAAAGAAACCCAGTTTAACTTTCAGTTTCTTTACCAAGTTTTCCACATGGAGCTTAAAAAAAAGATGTGAGTCGACCAAGATACCCAAATATTTATAGGAACCAACAAACTCAATGGGGACACCATTTGAGGATAAAATCGGAGGAAGAACTGCTGGGACCAACTTCCTATTTGAAAAAAGCATCCCTTTGGTTTTTTCGGCATTTAGGACAAGTTTGAGGCGAACAAATCAGTCTTTAAAATGAACTTCTTTAGCTTTAGGACTTAAAGGGTATTTAAGGTAAGCAGTTCTCCACTTATTAACCTCTGAATCAGGAAACAAATTTAAAATGGAGTTTTTATTTGGACGGACAGGGACTATACAATTAGTTAGATGCTGACGCAACCTTTTGTTAGAATTACTTTTGTCCAAAAGGTTAACTCCAAACAGTTGAAGTGCAGGTAATTGAAGGTCAGCTGATTTAATGCTTATATTTTGAACCAGAAGTTTGACTGCAGTGGGAATAGAGTTCAATACAGAGTTAAACTGAGCGTGAGCAGTCCAAGTTATACACTAAACAAAATTCATCATAGGATAACCAATCTCCATTGTCATTAAGAAAATGTCTTATGGACCAAATACCTTTTTCCATCCAGTGAGCCAGATACAGAGACTTATTTCTGTGCAGCACATATCTGTTGTTCCAGATGGGAGTCTGGTGAGGAGTAAAGTTGTGCGTGTGCATAAGTTTCCAACACAACAACACCTGCTTGTGAAAGGCAGATAACTTAACAGGAAGTCTGTCAACACCAAAGTCACATCTAAGGATAAAATCTATGCATCCAATTTTTTAAACAAACCTTTGGGGAGAGAATACCAGATACTATTTTCATTCATTAAAAAGGATTTCAACCAGTTTACCTTTAAGACAGCATTTAAACATTCAAAGTCAACAGCTTGTAAACCTCCATCTTTAAAGTCTTTTACCATATTTGCTTTCTTTAAGTAGTGGACTCGATTTTTCCAGATGAAATTAAAGTTCAGCTGATTTATAGCTTTAATGTATTTGTTAGGTATGGCCATAGAATAAGCTGGGTATATGCTTCGGGACAGAGACTCCTTCTTGGTTAAGTAGGTTCTCCCAAACAGGGTCAGATCTCTTTGGAGCCATCTATTGAACTGAGATTTGCAGTTCTGTATTTTATTCTCTATGTTAACGGTTTCACTGAGTTTAGCATCTTT
>NW_023624120.1:0-1485 GCF_014905685.2 Nematolebias whitei | reverse complement strand
TTCCAAGATATTTAACTGAAGATTTAATGGGAATATTATAAGCTTCCGTCCGATCAGAGCCATGAATCGCCATCAGTTCACACTTCTGCAGGTTTAGGGTTAAACCTGATGCTTTGGAAAATGTATTAATTAACTCCAGAACTTTAGGGGTTTGGTCTAGATTTTTCAAAAAAATTGTTGTGTCATCAGCAAGTTGACTGATTATAATTTGGTGATTAAAAACTTTCAATTTATGTATATTTGAGTTTTTTATAAAGATACTCATCACTTCCACGGCCAAGATGAAGAGGAATGGGGAAACATTGCAGCCCTGTTTAACTCCTCTATTAATGGTGAAACGTGGAGACGTACCGTGTGGAAGTGCAACTGAACTTGTGGTACCGTTATAAAAGCTTTCTATTATTCTACAGAAATTTGGCCCAAAACCGAACATCTGTAAAACTTTGAGAAGAAACTGATGTTCCAACATATCATAGGCTTTATAGAAGTCTAGGAAAAGGATGAAGCCTTTATCCTCAATCAAGTCACTGTACTCCAGTAAATCCTGCACCAATCTGATGTTATTGTGTATAGATCTCTTGGACATAAAACCTGTCTGTGTTTCAGAAATAACATCTTTAAGGCCAGTTTTTAATCTATTTGTGTAAATATACGTCAGTAGCTTGTAATCACAGTTTAGAAGGGTGATTGGACGGTAGTTGTCTAGAACTTTGCTGTCTCTTCCTGGTTTTGGTATAAGGATGATAACGCCCTGTTTCATGCTGTGTGGAAGTGAATTGTTACATAAGATCTCTTTAAAAACCTGGAATATAAGTTCTCTGAGAAAAACCCAGAAATGTCTATAGAAATTGGCAGTAAGGCCATCAGGCCCAGGGGATTTATCGAGTTTCAAGCACATGATGGTGCCGTCTAGTTCTTCGATATTAATATTTTTGTCGCAGTCTTCCTTGAAATCCTCAGAGATTAGAGGGACGAAGTCTTTGACTTGGTCTAACAGAAGGTCGCAGTTTTGGGATGAAAAAGAGGAGCAATAAAGGTTTTGATAAAAGTTGCTAATTTATTTTTCAATTAGAATTTGGTCTGTACACTCATTGTTGTTAATAATAAGGGATTGAATGTGATTTTTAACTTGCCTCCTCTTTTCCACTCTGCAGAAGTATGAGCTGTTTTTTTCCCCTTCCTCAATCCATTTTGCTCTGGATCTGACAAAATCTCCCCGGGCCTTTCTTTCGTAGATTGAGTCTAATTTAGCTTGTACACTCAAAAAAAAAAATATACTGGATTTACTTAAAAATGTTATGTCAAGTGGTTGCACATAATGTTTTTAAGTAGATGTTGATTAACAAGTTTCCATACAATATACTCATTAGATTTAAGTATATTATAGAAGAAAGACTTGCGTTACTTAAACTTAATGTGGTTATTTTACTTTTATGTACAAAACCTATGTTCAACTTATGCGATATAGTTAAGTTCAGTGAACTA
>NW_023624119.1:0-3969 GCF_014905685.2 Nematolebias whitei | reverse complement strand
AACACCAGAACTTCCTCATCGCCCGAGTCTGAACCTGAACCGATGCAGGTGGGGAGGACCTGACTATCTCCTGAGGAAGGACAGAGACGATATGCCACGAAGGTCTGCATCTACTGCGGTAACAAGGGACACTTTGTTGCCACTTGTCCTGTACGGGGAAACGGACCGGCTCGGCAGTAAAACAGGGGACGCCGCCGAGTTCATCCCAAATCTCCCCTGCCTCGCTTTTGTCTGTACCTGCTACCATACTTCATGATCAAATTAAATTGCCCGTTTCTGCTCTTATCGATTCTGGTGCAGAACAAAGTCTGATCTCCAGAGACATAGTGGAACAACTCCAACTCCCCACCGTACCACTCACCTCATCTCGCTCCATCGCAGGGCTAACTGGACAACATCTTGCCCAAATCACTCACAAGGTCTCGGATCTTCACGTTGTTGTCTCTGGCAATCATCATGAGCTGGGTGAGTTTCTTGTCTTTGATTCACCCATACCTCAGTTAATTTTTGGGTATCCCTGGCTCACCAAACACAACCCCATTTTCAATTGGTCAGAACGTCGTTTAGAGAGTTGGAGCAAGGATTGTTTAATGTCCTGTCTTAAAATGGCTGTCTCTACTCCCGTTAAAGGGAGGGAACCCCCCGATGATATCGATTTAACTAAGGTCCCCCCAGTTTACCATAGCCTGGCCCACATTTTCAGTAAGAGTAAAGCCTTGACACTACCCCCGCACAGACCTTACGACTGTGCTATTGAACTCCTTCCTGATGCTACATTTCCATCCAGTCGGTTATATAACCTTTCAGGCCCCGAAAAGGAGTCTATGAAAGATTACATCGAAGACTCCTTAGCATCCGGCATAATCCGCCCCTCCACTTCCCCACTAGGGGCAGGGTATTTTTTTGTAGACAAGAAAGATAAGACCCTCAGACCCTGTATTGATTATCGAGGATTAAATGCAATCACTGTAAAGAATAAATACCCCCTTCCACTAATTGATTCAGTTCACGATCAGCTCCATTCTACAACCATATTCTCCAAGCTAGACTTACGCAATGCGTACCATTTGGTAAGAATAAAGGAGGGGGACGAATGGAAGACTGCTTTTAAGACCCCCCTTGGACACTTTGAATATTTGGTGATGCCTTTCGGACTCACAAATGCACCCGCTGTTTTCCAGGCTCTCATTAATGATGTCCTACGAGATTTTTTGGATGACTTTGTTTTTGTCTACTTAGATGATATTTTGATCTACTCCCGTGATGAAAGAGTACATGTTAACCATGTTAAGGCTGTACTACAGCGTTTGTATGAGAATCAACTATTTGTAAAAGCCGAAAAGTGTGATTTTCATGTAAATTCTGTCCCCTTCTTGGGTTTCATTTTGGAGAAGGGACAGTTTCGTGCAGACCCAGAGAAGGTCCGAGCTGTCACTGACTGGCCAGTCCCTAAAGACCGCAAACAACTCCAGCGGTTCCTGGGCTTCGCTAACTTCTATAGACGGTTCATTCAAGATTACAGCCGGATTGCTGCTCCCCTCACTCAACTCACCTCCACATTAAAAACCTTTTGTTGGACTCCTGAGGCAGACACAGCGTTTGGTGAGTTGAAAGCTCGTTTCTGTTCTGCTCCTATTTTGTGCCACCCTGACCCCAAGAGGCAATTTATTGTGGAGGTTGATGCCTCGGATCTCGGTGTTGGGGCAGTCCTGTCCCAACGTTCAGACGCAGACAACAAGGTACATCCCTGTGCCTTTTTCTCTCGGCGACTCTCCCCAGCTAAAAAGAACTATGACGTGGGTAATCGTGAACTATTGGCTATCAAATTGGCTCTGGAAGAATGGAGACACTGGCTCGAGGGTTCTGAAACACCTTTTGTTATTTGGACTGACCATAAAAATCTAGCCTACTTGCAGAACACTAAGAGACTAAACCCCACACAAGCTCGATGGTCCTTATTTTTTGCCAGATTCAATTTTTCTATAACATACATACCCGGTTCTAAAAACGTTAAACCCGATGCTCTCTCCAGACAGTTTTCACCCTCAGGTTCTCCCAAGACCAACTCAAGCATTCTCCCGTCCACTTGCTTCGTGGGGACCCTCACCTGGGATATCAAAAACACCATCAGATTGGCACAAGCTTCTGAACCTGACCCTGGCTCTGGATCACTTGGAAGGAGGTTTATCCCCAAATCAGTTATTGGTAAGGTACTGGACTGGGTCCATAACCATCGCTTTACCTGCCATCCCGGAGTCACACGTATGATTGCCTTCTGTAAAAGACATTTCTGGTGGCCAACTCTGTATCCTGATATCACAGACTTTGTCTCTGCCTGTTCAACATGTGCACGAAACAAGAATGGAAATCAACAGCCTGCCAGTCTCCTACAGCCTTTACCCATCCCAAGTCGTCCCTGGTCACACATCTCTCTGGACTTTGTCACTGGTCTCCCGCCCTCTGAAGGTAACACTGTCATTCTTACTATCATTGACAGATTTTCCAAGTCTGCACACTTCGTCCCTCTACCCAAATTACCCACCGCTTTGGAGACCGCTCAGCTGATGGTCACCCACGTTTTTTGCCTTCACGGCATCCCCCTGGACATCCTGTCGGACCGTGGACCCCAGTTCATTTCTCAGGTCTGGAAGGCATTCTGTACTACCCTCGGAGCTAAGGTTAGTCTCACTTCTGGTCATCACCCCCAGTCTAATGGTCAATTCGAAAGGTGTAACCAAGAACTTGAAACGTCATTACGCTGTGTCATCAATAACAATCCCACATCCTGGTGCAAACATTTACCTTGGGTCGAATATGCTCACAACTGTCACACCTCCTCTGCCACTGGTTTTTCTCCCTTTGAAATTTCGCTAGGCTACAACCCTCCCTTGTTCCCCAACGATGAACCTGAAGCCTCGGTCCCCTCCATCCAAAACCACCTCCAACGTTGTCGCAAGATATGGAACCAGACCAGAAGAGCCTTAATGCGCACCGCCCACCGGAACAAAAGGTTTGCCGACCGGCACCTTTCTTCCGCACCCTCGTACAAAGTAGGACAGAAGGTATGGCTCTCCACCAGAGATATTCAGTTAAAGGACTTTCCGAGGAAACTCTCCCCTAGGTTCATTGGGCCTTTTCCTGTGGAGAGAATCATAAATCCCTCTGCTGTGAGGCTCCGTCTGCCCTCCTCCATGAAGGTCCACCCGACCTTTCATGTGTCGCAGATCAAACCTGTGGGTGTCAGCTCCCTCAACCCTCCAACCCCCACCGCCCGCCCGTCTGGTTGACAACGACCCGATTTACACCGTTAGGCGGATCCTGCACGTTCGTCGCCAAGGCCATGGTTTCCGATACCTAGTGGACTGGGAGGGATACGGCCCGGAGGAGAGATCATGGATACCCAGGTTGTATATTTTGGACCCTTCTCTCATAACCTCGTTTACAGGGACCACCCTGAGAAGCGACTGAAATCGCCTGGAGGCGATGTTTAAGGAGGGGGTTCTGAGGCATTTCAGCTGCTGCTGCTGCTGCTGCTGCTGCTGTTTTTTTTCCCTGATTGGTTGGCAGCACTAATCATACTCACCTGCTACAGATGACTCATCTGCTCACTGGCTTTATAAGGATTCACTGTGGATCAGGACTTCGCTAAAGTAGCGCTTATGTTTGGTAAAAGCAGCTCAGCCTGAACTTAGTCTTGGTTATCTGTGCCTGTTAATGTTTGTTTGTTTATTTACCTGCCTCCAGAGTGGAACTTCCTGAGCCTCCTGAGAAACACTCCCCTGAGATCTGAGAGCAACTCACCTGAGACCATCTGCACGCTGCCTGTCTGTCTCCTCCACAAACCTGTAAATATTCACCTGTACACCTGCACCTGTAAATACACCTGGAACCTTGAAACTCACCTTCAGAGCTGAAGACTCTGCTCCCACCTGTAAGAAGACATTACACTCCAACTTACCTGACGAATCT
>NW_023624118.1:0-3969 GCF_014905685.2 Nematolebias whitei | reverse complement strand
CCAACTGACTTCAGGAAACACCAACATGACTATAACTCAGCCAGTTTGACAGATGTTGAGCTGACAGTTGTTGTGGTAGTAGCTGAGCATCATACTCAACACATACTTTGAGTGAAACACATTGTGCAACATTTTTGAATAAAACCTTGATATAATTTGTTGGAGTCAGTCCTGTTTGTCTGTTAGCAAAATATCTCATAAACCACTGAACAGATTTCAAAGAAACTTTCAACAATTAATCTTTGGATTAATTATTGAAACTGATGACTGTTTGGAGTCGACCTCATTCAAGATGGCTGCTGCAGCTAATTGACCTCAGCCAACACAGAAGTGTCTTTACCTCAGTGAATTTTACAGACACTGAGCTAAAATGTGGTGTGGTAGTAGCTGAGAGTCATTCACAACATTCTTCAAGAGCTAAGTAATCATGTCAGATTGTTCAAGATATCACAATATCTCTGGAGACTGAACATAAAGTTTGTTTCAAGGTTTGATCAAAACATCTTTCAGTTGGATCAAAGTTTTTCAGAGTTCAGAGTTTTTAAAAGTTTTGTTTTGTTTCTAAACTTACATGTTTTATTCTTTATTCAGTTTGTGGAGTTGCAGTTTGTCAAAGATCAGCTGTTCTTCTCTGAGCTCAGCTCTGAAGTCCAACCCCTCCCATCTTACAGAACTGGAGCTGAGACTCAACAACCTGCAGGATCCAGATGTTCAACAGCTGTTGGATCTTGTGCAGAGTCCAGACTACAGACTGCAGACTCTGAGGTCAGTAGAAGTTTGGAGTCGTTCCTGCTGCTTTCAGCAGAATTGGACTAAAGCCGGTTGTTGTCAAAGCAAAGATCCAGTGTTTCCAGTAAACCAGCAGCTTCCCAGTAACTGTATTTCTGAATGAATGTATGAGAGGAGAACAGGGACTGGTTTCAGGATCAAACAGAAAGACAAGAAAAGAAGGAAAGAGCGAGCGTTACTTGAAGGAATGCAGATCACTCACCAAAATAACATGTCATGTGATCATGTGAGGTCTCAGCTGATCTGTTAGTGCCTGGAGGATGTTGTGAATGACTGTCAGCTACTACCACACCACATTTTACATCAGGATCTGTCAAATTCACTGACTTACACATATTTATGTCTAGGCTCAATTTGATTAGCTGTGGCAGCCATCTTGAATTGTGTTGACTCCAAAAGTTAATCAGTTGAAGGTGAACATTTCACATTTATTTACTGCAAGTTTAAATAAAGTCCATCCAGTGGTTTATGAAATATTTTGCTAACAGACAAGCAGGGTTGACTCCCAACAGTTACTAAGTTTTACCCAAAGATGTTGCACAATGTGTTGTGATTGAAGTTTGTGTTGGTCTCTCTGAAAGACTCATTTATCTCTTCTGCTGCTTCTTCTTCTCTCTACAATTGGTGGTTGTGATGTTTGTTGTGGAGAGCTGAACATGATGGTGTGTTTGTGGGAGAAGATGAGCTGTGTCCTGATGATCCACAGAGGTTGAAGCAGCAGCAGCTTGTATGCAGACACTCTGACTGGACTGTTTCTGCTTCTTCTGTTTCCTCATCCACACTTTACATTATCACCTTCAAACAATTACACTTTAATGTTTGAACAATGTGCTGTGTTCAATTTATTATTAGAACATGATAAAGATATATTATGTTAAAGCGCTGACAGAAATAACTTCCATTGATCTTCAGTTGTTTTAAAGTAAATTAATTTATCTGTTCACTTTGTGAGATTTAAATTTTGTAAAACAAACCAGAACTGAAAGTTTGACTTCCTGTTTTAACTTTCTTCATTGTAACAGATGTTCCTTTACTGCCCTCTGGTGGTCACTGCTGTAATTACATCAAAGTCTTTGAAAAATACTGAATTTAATTTTTAAATGTTTTACAATGAAAGTCAGCTTCATATTAATATTTTATTGTAAACTTGTGTTTTATTGATGTTTTAAAAGCATAATTTTGCTAATATAACAATATTAAAATTACAAAAAAAGGTTAAATCATGTCATCTGGACCAGTTTCTTTAAGGGAGAAACATTTTCGTCTTCCATCCAGAGGACTTCATCAGTCTGTGGCCTGCCAACCACATCTGTCCCATCAGTAGCCTTCATTGCTGTGTTTCAAGCCGACCTGCTGTTGGAATCTCAGAAGCTTTTAACACGTGCAGAAGGACCATCTGTCCAAAACAATCAATCATCATTAGAACAATCAAATGTTTTAGGACAGATGTCCCACTTGCTACTCACAGAAACAGCCTGAGGACACCAAGGCCAAAATGGTTCAGAAAACAGGTTATAAGCTATAAAATTAAAAACTATTCAAACTATTTTTAACATATATATTTTTAACTTTTCCTTGTAGAACATGAACACGTCTTCCAGAATATAATGATCTGGTTCGACTTCAGAGACAAAAATATTCAAACACAAAACTGATTATTGAAATATTAAGAACCAAATCATCTCTGAAAGAGCTAAATACAGGGAGACAGAAGGACTCGAGCTAAAATAACATCGTTGCTGGACAACGTCTCCCAGCCCATGCATGAAGCTGCTGCTGAACTGGAGAGCTCGTACAGAGACAAATTCCTGCTCCTAAATGCACAAAGGAGCGTTACCGCAGGTCCTTCCTCCCAGCAGCTGTTAGACTCTACAACCATCACTGCTCCCAACAAACCCAATAAGGATTAAATACATGCTGACCTCTGCTCAAACACACACTCTGCCTGTAATACTGGACTGTCAATAATCTGCCATTCTCAATGTTCCAATACATATTGATCATTATTATTGATATTGTTTATCTGATTTCTTTATATATTGTTTTTAACATTTTAGGAACTTTCTGTGTGAATCTTTTTATCTGTTGTTACACTTGAATTTCCCATCCATGGGACAATAAAGGCTGTTTCTATTCTATTCTATTCTATTCTATTCTATTCTAAATATTGGTGTGTGACTGTTCTGAATAAGACGGGTCAAACTTGACCAAATGAAATGTGGCTGTAAATTTATTAAATGATCAGTTTAGAGCTTTGCTGCCTTCAGGTGACGTCTGAACTAAAGAACATTAGAAGGTTTCAGAGATGATTTCTTCTAATGGAAGTCTGATTCATGAGCATGGAGAGTGGAAATAATTCTTCTACATTTCACAGACCTACCTGCCTCTGGCCAGATGTTGTTGCTTTACATCTGGATGATTTCTATCCAACAAACTAAACATTAATGAAGACAAACTTCATCTCTACCAACACCAGCCAGTTCTTCTTGTTGACACCAGTTCCACACACAGAACTGATCCTGTTTCAGATCTACAGAAAGAATCCTGTGCAGGAGACTGCAAGAAGTTTTAAAGTGGTGCTGCTGTGAGGTGGACTGGTCTCCAGTTTGAGTTAAATTCAGAGTTTGAGCTCAAAGCTCACACAGAAGAACTGTATTCTAGTCAGAGGGTTTCTAACATTCAGAGCCTCGTGTGTGTAAAGTGTTGCCTTAGTAGCAGAAAGCCTCTGATCCTGCTCCAGTGGGCCGTCCAGAACAAACACAAGTGGACGGAGACACGTCCAACACTGTGGACAGAGTGGACGTCAGAAACTGTGTGGAGGTTTGAAAGCAGAGCTGTTGTGTTGCTCTGAATCAAAAGCTTCAGCTCCAGCTGCTCTGTTCAAATGGAAACACTAAATGCTTCATTTCATCATTTCTCTGTCCACTTCTTCATGTTCAGCCTGTTCTCTGCTTCACTCTTGTTGCTCTATTTGCAGCCTCTTCAGTGGATTCTTGCTGCTGTCATGTGATCACTCTGCAGGGATCAATCACCTCCAGGATCATTGCTTCAACAAGTCAGTAGAGATGATAGAAAAAGCAGCAGATGTTCAGTGGAAACGTTCCACCTGCTGTCAGAATGTGTTTTCTATTAGAACCTTGAAGTGGACTGCATTAGAGCAGACAGGAGAAAGAAAACATG
>NW_023624117.1:0-3969 GCF_014905685.2 Nematolebias whitei | reverse complement strand
TATCTCGTACATCGTTTCCGCTCTCAAGGGCGATGCTCTTCAGTGGGCTCGCGCGCACCTTCGCTCACGCCCGTTGGCCTCGCTGCCTTTCTCCTCCTTTATAAGAGACTTTCGATTAGTTTTTGACCACCCTCTATTACAGGAGGAGGCACAACAAAGACTGTTTACCATTAGACAAGGCACAAGTTCAGTCGCTAACTTCTCCATCCGTTTCCGGATCATCGCGGAGGAGTCGGGGTGGGGAGAGATCGCACTAAGAAGCGCTTTCCGGAACGCGCTCAACGACAACATTAAGGATCAGATCGCCACCCGAGAACCTCCCCAAGACCTGGAGGACCTGATAAACCTTGCTATTCGTATTGACAACCGGAACAGAGAACGTGAGTTAGAAAGGGACTACAAATCCTGGGACCGTCCGTCAACCGGAAGTAGTTCCCCGGTACCAGTCTTCCCCGAACCGGAACCAATGCAGGTGGGTCGTGCAAAACTGTCCCCCGAAGAGAGACAACGTAGGATACTCGCCAATGAGTGTCTCTACTGTGGTAAAAGTGGCCATTTTGTAAGAAACTGTCAGCTACGTTTAAAAGGAAGACTACCACAATAGTTCAGGGGATATTTGTGGGTAGTTCATCTTCTTCTCCTGAGAAAATTTTCTGTCTTCCTGCATTAGTTTGTTTTGAAAATATAAATTTCCCTACCCAAGCATTAATTGACTCCGGAGCCGAACAGTGTTTGATTTCCCTAGACATAGTCAAACATTTAAATCTGCCTATGTTTCCCTTGAATAACTCTATTAGCGTTTCAGGTCTCACCGGCCAAACCATCACCTCCATCACACACTGGACTCGGGACATTCATCTGGTCCTGTCAGGTAATCACCATGAGAAGTGTGATTTTTTCATTTTTGACTCCCCCAAGCCCCAACTTATTTTAGGCTATCCTTGGTTATCGAAACACAATCCCCAGATCAACTGGAAGGATAATTTGATTGAACGCTGGGGCGACACCTGTTCTGTTGACTGCTTACGCTCTGCCATTATTTCCGGGTCCTTGTCACCTCCGGTCTCAGAGGAGATTGACCTCTCCAAGGTACCTTCAGTTTATCATGCTCTGTCCACAGTTTTCAGTAAGCAGGAAGCTATCTCCCTTCCACCTCACCGCCCCTATGATTGCCCCATCGATCTCCTTCCTGGTGCCCCTCTGCCGTCCTGCAGACTTTATAATCTGTCGGGCCCCGAGAGGGAGACTATGAGGCAATACGTGGCGGAGTCCTTAAGATCAGGAATAATTCGCCCTTCCACTTCCCCCCTCGGTGCTGGGTTTTTCTTTGTTTCTAAAAAGGATAAATCCCTGAGGCCCTGCATCGATTACAGGGGACTTAATGCAATCACCATTAAGAATAAATACCCCCTGCCACTCATCGATTCTGTGTTCGACCGACTTCGTGACTCCAAGATTTTTACCAAGCTTGATCTTCGCAACGCCTACCACTTGGTAAGAATTCGAGAGGGAGACGAATGGAAGACAGCATTTAAGACTCCCCTCGGACATTTTGAGTATCTAGTTATGCCCTTTGGTCTCACCAATGCCCCAGCCGTCTTTCAAAACCTGATTAATGATGTCCTGAGAGATTTTTTGGACGATTTTGTGTTTGTTTACTTAGATGACATTTTAATCTTCTCTCGGGATCCCACTCAACACATTGGACACGTTAAAGCAGTTCTTCAAAGGCTCCTGGAAAATAAGCTGTACGTCAAAGCTGAGAAATGCGACTTTCACTCACCATCTGTACCTTTTCTGGGTTTTATTTTTGAGGAGGGTCGGGTTCGATCCGATCCTGAGAAGGTGAAGGCGGTGATGGACTGGCCTACACCCCAGGACAGACGACAGCTCCAACGGTTCCTGGGCTTTTCCAACTTCTATCGCCGTTTCATCAAGAACTACAGTCAGGTAGCCACGCCACTGACTCAACTCACCTCTCCCATCCGTAAGTTTTTCTGGTCCCCAGAGGCTGAGACCGCCTTCCAGGAACTGAAGGGACTCTTTTCATCTGCTCCCATCCTCTCTCATCCTGATCCCCGTCGACAGTTCATCGTGGAGGTGGATGCGTCTGCTACTGGTGTGGGTGCGGTACTATCGCAACGATCCCCTTCGGATGGTAAGATCCACCCCTGTGCGTTCTTTTCTCGGCGATTGTCCCCCGCCGAGAGAAATTATGACGTCGGGGACAGGGAACTGTTGGCCATCAAGTTGGCCCTTGAAGAATGGAGACACTGGCTTGAGGGGGCCAACTTACCATTTGTAATCTGGACTGACCACAAGAATCTTGCCTACATTCAGGGGGCAAAGAGACTTAACGCCCGCCAAGCCCGTTGGTCACTCTTTTTTGCCCGTTTCAATTTTTCCATAACTTACATTCCTGGCTCACGCAACGTTAAACCTGACGCTCTCTCTCGCCAGTTTTCGACTTCTGAGACCGAACCACCTGAGGACATTCTGCCCCACACCTGTACCGTCGCCATTATGAGGTGGGACATTGAGAGGGAGATTCTGGAGGCCCAAAGGAGCGAACCGGATCCTGGCACTGGTCCTCCAGGTATGAAATTTGTTCCCGCTTCCGTCATCGGCAAGGTCTTGCATTGGGTCCACTCGACCAAATTCTCATGTCACCCAGGTATGAACCGTACTCTGTCCCTTACTAAGAGACATTTCTGGTGGCCAAACATGGACAGAGACGTTCGCCAATACGTGTCCGCCTGTACCACCTGTGCCCGTAACAAGACCAGCAACAAACCCCCAGCAGGTCTCCTCCTTCCCCTTCCTACACCGGGGCGCCCATGGTCCCACATAGCCCTGGACTTCGTCACTGGGTTGCCAGTTTCGGAGGGTAACTCAGTTGTCTGTACCATCATTGACCGTTTTTCCAAAGCAGCACACTTCATCCCCCTGATAAAATTGCCCTCAGCATTCGAGACTGCCCAGATCCTAGTAAAGCATGTTTTTCGATTGCATGGTATTCCCCTTGACGTTGTCTCAGACAGGGGTCCTCAATTCATCTCTCATGTTTGGAAGTCCTTCTGCCAGACCTTGGGAGCCACCTCCAGCCTGACGTCGGGTTATCATCCTCAGTCCAACGGACAGACTGAGAGGTGCAACCAAGAGCTCGAAGCTGCTTTAAGGTGTGTCATCGAACTCAATCCAACCACCTGGAGTCAACATCTGCCTTGGGTTGAGTATGCACATAATTCCCAGACGTCGTCCGCTACTGGCCTCTCCCCCTTTGAGGCCTCCCTGGGGTACACTCCTCCCCTGTTTCCTTCTCAAGAAGCTGAGATTTCTGTTCCCTCTGTCCAGCACCATCTCCGTCGTTGTCGCAGGGTTTGGCGCCAGACCAGAGCAGCACTCCTCAGGACGGCCGACCAGAATAAACGATTTGCCGACCGACGCCGTTCTCGTGCACCCCTGTACCAGGTGGGGCAACAGGTTTGGTTGTCCACCAGAGACATTAAGCTGAAAGACACACCCAGGAAGTTGGCCCCCAGATTCATTGGTCCCTTTCCCATTGTCAAAATCATCAACCCTGCAGCCATCCGTCTACGACTACCCCCCACCCTGCGTATACATCCCACGTTTCATGTCTCCCAGGTCAAACCTGTCTCCGTCAGCCCTCTTCACCCTCCTACCCGCCCTCCACCTCCGCCCCGGTTCATCGACAATGACCCCGTTTATTCTGTCCGACGCCTACTGGACGTTCGTCGCCGGGGCCGGGGTCGTCAGTATCTGGTGGACTGGGAGGGCTACGGTCCAGAGGAGCGCTCATGGGTTCCTCGCTCCTTCATCATGGACCCCTCCCTCATCACTGCCTTTTACAGGGATCACCCGGAGAAGAGATCGCCTGGGGGCGATGCTTGAGGAGGGGGTACTATAAGATTCCCTGCTTTCTCCTCCAACTACCTCCACTCTGCAGCT